>NW_026624323.1:44057-62096 GCF_030028575.1 Malurus melanocephalus
TCAGCCTGGTTTAAGTCAATCCAGTTCTAAAAGATGTTCCACTGATTTAATTCATGTGCAGGGAAATAAAGCCCCACACGTCTAGTCAAGCTTAAAAAACATTAAATTTTGGATATTAAGTTTTAGGTAAACAAGATATTCCCCAGCCCAGCAATTCCATCTCAAGATGGTTCTGCTTATGACAGAGCTCCTCAAAAAAATTATTTTTAATGAGGGACAAAATGTTTAAAGAAGGAAGGGCAGCACCCCTTTGAAAAACTTAGGTTGCCCACTAATTTCTCCAAGAACCCAATAATTTGGTGAAGGATAAAATCCAGATTTCCATATCCCCAAAAATCACACCTGATATATCAATCCTGTCCATCTACTTTTTGGTCACATTAGCTTAGACTTTTTTTTTTAAATCAGAATTTTCAACGAAGAAAAGATCACAAATCTCACAGCCTCAATGTGACGGGAATTTTGACACCTCAGAAAATAAAGACTTGCCCAGAAATATTCCATCAGAAAGGTGGAGGAAATTTTTGTGCRTTTTTCCCCAGCAGAGCTGAGCAAGGAGCAGGGATTTGGACTCTGCTGAAAAATTTCTGCCTTCCTGAAAGGGCCCGGCCACGCTCTGTGGCTCCCTGACAAAAGCGGGTRCTTTGCTCATTAGCAAGTGAAACGCTGTTAATTCTCATTAGCTAATTAAACAATTTCCTCTCCTCTAATCACCCTGCCCACAAACAGGTGAGTGCAGGCAGGGCACGGGCTGCTAAACATCCCCTTAATTGCTCGGGGCTAATTTAGCACGGGATTAATGTGGTCGAGATTAAAGTGGTCAAGCCCTGCTGCCTGATTCCAGGTCTCCTATTGTTTCTCGAAAAAGGATTTGCAAAAACAGCTCCCACGATGGCTCAGAGTGGAAAATTTCTTTCCATTCTCCAGCTCAGCTCCTGAAGGTTGGAAGAACGTGCACTGCTCTTCCTGTGGTGGTTTTCTTTCTCCTTCCAAAAAGGCTCAAATAAGAAGCTAATCTTGATTTTTAAAAAGCAATTCCTCTCTTTGTTGCCCCAAATCCTCTGTGACATTAAAGAAGAATGTGGGATATTATTTAAAGTCATAAATACAGAGTTGGGTTTGAGGGAAAGCAATAGAAGTGAAACTCAGTGGAAATACAAGTTGCTGAATGAGAGAGGAGAGAAAAGGAGAGAGATAGCAAAGGTTTGTGAACCAGAAATACCCACAGCTCTGGAAATAAACRTTTGCCAAGAGTTCAAGGCATTATCAGCTCATTTCTTGAACTTCTTTCATAGTGAGAGCAGCTCTTACAACCATTGCCTGGAGACACTGGGCTGCCACTAAGCGTTACAGCGAGTTCCTGAAGAGAACTTGGCCAAACAGTCACAAAAATCTTGGTTTTCCATTTGAACGAGCAGAGAATGGGCTCAGCCTAAAGCTGGGAAGATTTCTGAAAGATGCTACAGCACAAATTTCATTCAGTTCATTAATTTCTTCCCTGCAGCCACAGAGAGGTAAAAGGGCAGGGACCGAATGTTTTACTGAGAAACGGAGCCACAAACATCACAAATGCACTGTCCCTGTGCCAGGGCCCTGCCCCCCATGGGATTCATTCCCTGGAATTTGGGAGGAGAAGGAAAAYGGAACTTACGAGAAGGCAAAGGCCACCAAGGCCCCACTGACCACAATGAAGTCCAGGATATTCCACAGGTCACGGAAATAGGAGCCGGGGTGGAGGAGCAGCCCCAGGTCGATCATCTGCAAAGAAAACATGGGAAAAAGGAGAGTTTTAATAAAACATGGCCCAAATCCACYCTGCTGAGGGGCAGGGGAAGAAAGAGCTCTTTTCTGAGAAGCATTTCTGGATCAAAGGATCCTTCACAAACATGGAGATACCCAGCCAAGCTGCTCCGCTCTAAGGCAAGAAAAGCTCCCAAAATTGAAGCTCAAACCAATGAACCACCACCAAAAGCTACAGAAACAAGAGCTCTCACTGCTCCCTGGGATTCTTCCCCCACACAGGCATTAATCCCATTTTTATTTTGCAGCTGTTTTGCCTCTTGCTCTGACAGAAAACCCCAACTCCTGCCTTATCCCAACACTGAATCCTGACTTTATGGAATTGGGTTTTCTGGGAAGTTACTTCCCTTAGCAAAACCTGTCACCCTACTGAGAAAAAAGATAAATTCTCAGCTTTTTGAAACATGACAAACCAAGATTCAGTGTTGTTAATATTCCTGATCAGTGTAAAAGGAAAAGGGAAGAATCTGGAGTGTTTCAGCAAGGTCTGTCAGCTCTTCAGCCACACACCCCTCTTACACAGCCACAGCTCCTAAACATATCCTGATTTTCCTCCACAAAACATGAAAAAGTTAAAAAAATTARTTCCTCCATTAAAAAAATCAGGAGAGCTGCTGCATCTGATTCTGAGAGCTGTTCACGACTTCAAGCTCTCCATCCTTCCCACCTCTGTCCCACTCCACCCTTTCTCCAGCTTCCCACAAATCAATCTGGAAGAGGAGGTGACTCTTTGCTTGGAGAAATTCTTACCTTGATCACCATCTCAAAGGTGAAGACTCCTGTGAATATATAATCCAGGTATTTCAGAGCCTAAATGGGAAAGGAAAATGTGTGTTAGGGAAGGCCACATTCTGGAATAACCTGCACAGGGGCAAGGAGAAAAACATCAAATCTAGCAATGGTCTGCTTGGTGTGATGAACAAATATCAGCTGATGGGAGTGTTTCAGATAATTCAGGCACAAAGCTGATTTAAAAAGCAGCAGTTCCCCCAGTCCTTGCCAGTCTGCACCCATGGGTGSCTTCAGAGCACCTGCATTTCTGGCCTTYGAYWGGGCAAAAGAKGGATTTCACAAGGAAATGTTTGAACACCATTTCCTGARGAGTTYATTCACCAGCCTTCCCCACTGCAGAATGGYRTGTCAGCTTTGGGAGCTCCTCCATYSAAGMCACATCAGCCACACAATCTGTGATTCCCAARTTCTCCAACTCAAAAGTGGTTGAAACAGCAGAAAGGGACAGGMATTGTGAGCACTTTGATAGTGAAACACAGTTCATTTGTGTGTGTTATCAAACAAAGCTCTGATTTTGTTTTGCCCGTGCAGCGCATCACCCTGAGGAGACGGAAGCGGACGTGCCACGTGCTGGGAGATGAAAAGCACCCTAACTCTGGGAATTCTGGGTGGGACTCACATCATTCCTGGGTGACTCAGCCTGGACTGGGTCCTCTGCAGCCAGGGCAATGCTGCTGAGGGCGATGACAATCAGGATCACCATCTCGAAGTAGCGCAGGTTGACGATGTAGTGGAAGAGGCGCCGGATCCTGCGGGGACAGGAGCACAGGGTCACAGGGATGGGAGGGGTGGAAAACCAACACAAATCCAGCAGGAACAGCCCCTTTGGGATTCCTATTGGAATGATGGGATGAAAATAAAAATCAGGCTCTAAATTCTGGTTTGCAGCAGATCTGTGGTGAGATTTAAATAAGGGAGTTCAATATCTCAGTGCTGCTCTCTACCCCCTCTGCAAAGCAATATCTATTTATCTCTCTATATATTTATCTATCTCTTTATCTATTTATCTCTTTATATACTTATCTATTTATATATATTTATCAATTTATCTCTATCTCTCTATCTTTATTTATCCATCTCTATTAATCTCTTTATCTATTTATCTCTATTTTTTAGCTATTTTCCTATTTATCTCTGTATTTCTCTCTATCTCTCTATTTATATATCTCTTTATCTCTATCTATTTATCTATTTATTTATTTTTCATATCTATCCATCTCTGTTTATCTATCTCTCGATCTTTTTATCTATCTCTATATTTATCTATCTATTTATCTATTTATCTCTTTATCTCTTTAGCCATTTATCTCCCAATCTATTTATTTCTCTATCCATTTATCTCTCTCCCCATCTGTCAAAAGAGCACCGAGWGCTTTCAAGCACCCAGACTCAATTCTACAAATTACATTTATGGCGCTCCCCGCCTCCTCCCTCTGAACTCCTGGGTTAACACCCTGAGAGCTCCAAACAAGGTCTGAAATCCTTTTAATGTCAAGTAATCCCTTTAAAATGTTGAGAGTCTCAGCTGAATTGGCCTTTGTGGCTCTGAGTGTTCCTCCCACCCATCTCATCCCGCCTGCCCTTCAGTCCAAGTATTTTTCCAGCACAAATACTTCACAGGGACAGATTTGATTACTTCCCCCTAATCTTTTTATTCACAAATCRTGTCCAAGGAGAGTGGTAAATGCTCCCGTTCCTCAGCAATCCGAAACTCTTCGCAAATTTCAGCCGACAATTCCTTCTGCCCACAATTCCCCAATCCCTAACTGCACGCAGAGCTCTGCATTTGCACCACGTTTGTCAGCTGAATGAAGGACTTAGCCCAAGAATCAAATTACAGATTTAACTCGCCAACAACTTTGTAATCTGAGAATGCGTTTCAGCTCCTCGATCCCATTTTCTCTAAGCAAGTATCTCAACAGCAAGCATTAAAGTCTATTTTTCATGTCTGCTTACACATCCCTTTTCTTGGCTTGCTAATGGATTCAGAATGGCAAAGAGCTACAAATACCAGSGAAGCAAATTTGACAGAAAAGAACCTGAAGAAAAGTGCTTTTGTGGTTCCCCTAACTCCAGTTCTCAATCTGCCAGGAGGAGACAATCATTCCCGTGCTCTGTGAAGCCATGGAAGCGAAAGGCAGCATTCCCAACAATTGCAGCTTTAATTCCTGCATCAAACTCAATCCATCAATGCAATAACCAGCCCCTATTTTTAGCTCCCCATCATTCATAACCAGCAGTGAGATSTGGGAGCGTTTGTGAGCTGCCAGTGGGGCTGGAGGAACCACAGCCCTGAGTGCTGTGAGAGAGTGGTGGCACTCAGAGAAATCCATTTCATTTCTGCTTCCCTGAGCTGTSCTCCCCTCCGGCAGCACCGGGGTCATGGAGCCCCAGGAGGGTTTGGGAGGGAGATGGCAGCACTGAGGGGGGAAAAGCTTCCTGCCCCAGAAAGAGCTCTCTGGAGAAGCCAGAACAGCTGGGGCTGTGTCTTGCCCTGAGGAAGAAAAACAAATGCTGACATCCATGGAGTTTGGTCTTTGTCTTGTTATTCCCCCTTGGCTTGGTTGTAACACGTTTTTTCTCACAGTGAACTTGGTTTTTCCACTGAGGTTTTTTTTTGGGGGGGAAGGTGTAAGCTGGAGAAAACGGCAAAGAGGAGAGAGAGGAGAGGAGAGGAGAGGAGAGGAGAGGAGAGGAGAGGAGAGGAGAAGCAGACATAGCAAACAGTTTTGCTGCTTCTCTGCCTGCCCAGCCCAGCCCCCAGCTCAGACCCCTGGGCTCAGCACCTCTCACTCCCCACCCAGCCATGCTGCCTTGGCAGATCCTTCCCAGCTCATTTTTTGGGGTCACTCCTCAACAACTTTTAGGGAAACACCGTTTGCTTATCCAGCCAGACAGAGGCCAAGCTCCATTATCCCAATCTGGCTCCCCAGGGAATGGTCCCGGCCCCGAGGCTGCCAGAGCTCCAGGAGCGTTTGGACAGCGCTGCCAGGGATGGACAGGGTGGGGCTGTTGGGGGGTCTGGGCAGGGACAGGGGCTGGATCAATGATCCTGGTGGGTCCCTCCAGCTCAAGAGATTCTGGGATTTCAGGATTCTGGGATTTCAGGATTCTGTTGCATCCACCACAGGCACTTTTCTGATGTCAAATATGAGAACACAGAGCCCGTTTCGTTCCATGCACAGGATGTCACAGTCCTCAGCAGCAGAAGGTGCAGGAGGATTCATCTTTCTCTGAAATCCAGCTGCCAAAAAAAAGGCCTGAATTCCCTCTGGGATCTGGGCAGAGAGAAACTCTAAACCTACAAGTTTACCCRAGCCAGAGAGAAACCTCTGCTCCGAGGGGATCTCCAGAAGTTTCCAATGCCATTCCTTGCCCTTACTACTTTAAACGACTCACAGCCCTTCATGCCACAATTACCACAATCCCTTCTCCCCTCAGCCCTGCAGCCCCCCAGAGCAGAAATTCAGCATTTTCWGGCTTTGAGCCCAAAGTTCTCCAGGCAGCAGCACTGTTTGAAGGGGAAGAAATGCCCTAATCCCAGCAGATCCCACAGGCTGCACTCCCAGCCTTGGCAAATAAAAAATATTCYGGTTTTCCCAGAAGTTCAGAGTTTGCAGTGATGCAAAGCCACTTGTGTGGAATAAACAGGGATTCCTCAGGAACCTGCAGGAAATTGCTGCCAKCAAAAACAGCCCCCAACCTGTAGCTCCTGATGCAATCTTTGGGATCTCCATCAGCAGGGTCTGCCTACAGCGTTATCTTTTCCCAGTAATTCATTCCCCCAGGAAAACCCAGCTGAACAGCAGCACCTGGCCCTCACAAATAACCTTTTATTTCATGTCCCAGTGTGTTTGACTGGCAGAGATGAAAATCCCATTCATGTTATTCATTTGAAGCACCTGGAACCCATAACTGGCACCAGAGGAACTCACGGATTTGTGGGGCTGAGGATGAACATGGAACTGTAAGGCAGGATTGGTTTAGGCCCGTTTTTCGTCAAGTCATCGACGTCTTTCTTCTCCTCTGTCTTGCTGTCAAACTCCACGTTGTTCACTGGGAACAGGGAATTCAGGGAGAACACAAAGGAGAGGGTTAAACAGGGATCCACAGCCTGGAGCAGCTGGAAATGSAGCTGGGAGAGCAAACAGCTCTGGAAATGTTGATTAAATGGGATGAACAATCATTGGGTTATTATCACCCCGGAGTGAGACTGCTCTGCCCCTCAGTGCTGCTGGAACAGCCAGGAAATGGAGCTGCTCACTGCACACAAAGAAACCATGAGCTGGTTTATCCCAGAGCTGCCAAACTGGGGCTGGAAAATCCATCCCAAAGAGGACAAACTCCTAGGGAGAGGGATCAGCTCAGGATACTTGAAAGAAATGAGCRAAGAAGTTTGATCAGCCTCATAATTCAGTGTTTTGTCCCATGAATCAGGAGAACAATTGGCTTTGGAACATACAGAAGAACAAATTCATGGATGAGGTTTCATAATTTGGGGGCTGAGGCTGATGAACTTCCCAAAATTAGGAAAAGAAACCTGGGAAAAACTTCATGGACCCCACTGAGCTGTGCCTGCACTGAGCACCTTGGTTCAGTCAGAGCTCCCTATATGCAAAGCTGCAGAGCTCCATCCTGCAGTGAGTTTTAAAATCATCCCTTTCTCTAAGACARTCCAAACTTCCCTTCCAAAGGCTGGGAATTCTCCAGTTTTTATCCTAACTTCACCTGCAGAGCRTTTATGGGATAATTTACCAAAGATAATTTCCCATCTGTGAACTGGGTGACATTTTATCCTGCAAATTCTCTTCTTCAACACACATAAAAGCTCTTCCATTAATTCCCAGGACCTGAAGTCCAAAAACCCCACCCATTCTGAACGCGTTCAGTGCAGAGCTTTTATTACTTTTGATTTTATTTTGCAAAGAAAATGACATTTCATTGTGTTTGAGTGACATGTTCAATAAACTCCTTATTGGATCTCCAGGCAGATGCAGAGGAAAYGGCCAGGAAAGGGAGAGGCTGATAAATTGTGATTGACAGGAACTCAGCACTGCAATATAGGAAAATTACCATTTCAGAAGGGGGAAAATAAGGAGAAAGGAGAAGAAAAAAAATCAAAAAGAAAAGATAGATCTTGTGGCTGACAACAGAGTGAAAAAGCACAGATTTTGCCAGATTTTAGTTGTGTCATTTGGAAAGCAGAGTCCTGACAGCCTGGAGTCCAATGTGGGATTTCACACCGGGATTGTCCTCAGCTCTCCAGGCTGTCCCCACCCAGCCATGGATCAGCCTGGGCAYGAGGATCCTGGGAACATCTGGAAATTTGTGCTGAAGGATCCAAGAGCTCTGGAGCAGGACAGGGAGGGTGGATCCACTCCAGTGGGATGGAGAGGATTGTAAAAAGCTCAGGAATGACACAGGAATGCAAAGCTGCAGGATCACAGATGGATGTGGCTCTCCTTGCTCCTCCAGCTTTCCCTTACACACAGGATGTACTCTGGGTGAGYCAACCCCAGGGAATCTCAGGAGTTTTCCAGAAACACCAGGAACCCTTGCTGAGTTCCTGCAGCTTGTGGGAATTRCAGATCCTCCATCAACGAGTTCCCTCTCTACCCCTCGTGAGGAAAGCAGCCCCATCACTCCCTGGACATTTCCATTTCCCAGCAAGAAAAGCAGGGAGACAAAGGAGTGGGAAATACAGATCTTCTACCAATGAGTTCCCTTTCTGCCCCTCATAAGGATGGCAGCCCCCATCAATCCTTGGAAATTTCCATTTCCTGGCCAATTTCCCAGCAGGAAAAACAGGGAGACAAAGGAGTGGGAAATACAGATCTTCTACCAATGAGTTCCCTTTCTGCCTTCGTAAGGATGGCAGCCCCCATCAATCCTTGGAAACTTCCATTTCCTGGTCATTTCCCAGCAGAAAAAACAGGGAGACAAAGGAATGGGAATTACAGATCTTCTACCAATGAGTTCCCTCTCTGCCCCTCATGAGGAAAGCAGCCCCCAACACTCCTTGGAAATCTCCATTTCCTGGCCAGTTTCCCAGCAGGAAAAGCAGGGAGACGAAGGCACTCACTTGGTATGACGGTGGTTTCCCCCGGGGGGGCAGTGATGGTGACAGGGATGTTCACAGKGGTGGTTTTGTCCAGCGGGGGCTGGATCATCCTCGTCACGTTCTTCTGGTTGTCAGCATCCTCCGGCTGCTCGGGCACCTTCTGCAGGTACGTGCTGGGCAGGGTGTGCACGGGGACACTCACAGGGACACTCACAGGGACACTCACGCTGCCACTGGCCTCCAGCTCACACTGGTTCTCCCTGGGAAAAGCAGGATTTGTTACATTTGGCCCAGGAAGGGTTCAGGGATGCATCCCTGACACTGCGCCTCATGCTGGGATTGTTTCCTCCATGGAAATCCTCTGCAGGACAACCCCCAGATGGCAAAATTCGGGTCTTTTTCCTCTGGCACCTCCCAAGCCAACTCAAATCACAACATTGAGAGGAGACTGTGGCACTGAACANCAGGGAGACAAAGGAGTGGGAAATACAGATCTTCTACCAATGAGTTCCCTTTCTGCCTTCGTAAGGATGGCAGCCCCCATCAATCCTTGGAAACTTCCATTTCCTGGTCATTTCCCAGCAGAAAAAACAGGGAGACAAAGGAATGGGAAATACAGATCTTCTACCAATGAGTTCCCTCTCTGCCCCTCATAAGGATGGCAGCCCCCATCACTCCTTGGAAATTTCCATTTCCCAGTAGGTAAAGCAGGGAGACAAAGGTGTGCGAATTACAAATCCTCTACCAATGAGTTCCCTCTCTGCCCCTCGTGAGGAAAGCAGCCCCATCACTCCTTGGAAATCTCCATTTCCTGGCCAATTTCCCAGCAGGAAAAGCAGGGAGACGAAGGCACTCACTTGGTATGACGGTGGTTTCCCCCGGGGGGGCAGTGATGGTGACAGGGATGTTCACAGTGGTGGTTTTGTCCAGCGGGGGCTGGATCATCCTCGTCACGTTCTTCTGGTTGTCAGCATCCTCCGGCTGCTCGGGCACCTTCTGCAGGTACGTGCTGGGCAGGGTGTGCACGGGGACACTCACAGGGACACTCACAGGGACACTCACGCTGCCACTGGCCTCCAGCTCACACTGGTTCTCCCTGGGAAAAGCAGGATTTGTTACATTTGGCCCAGGAAGGGTTCAGGGATGCATCCCTGACACTGCGCCTCATGCTGGGATTGTTTCCTCCATGGAAATCCTCTGCAGGACAACCCCCAGATGGCAAAATTCGGGTCTTTTTCCTCTGGCACCTCCCAAGCCAACTCAAATCACAACATTGAGAGGAGACTGTGGCACTGAACAKCCCTTGGCTCATTTAWTGATGTCCCCAAACCAGGCCYACGTGGCAYYTGCACATCCCARCTCCAGGAGCCATCCCCAGCACCGRCTGCTGAATGAATGGATCCTGACATTCCGCTCCCTAACGTTCTCCCCAGGCCTTATTTAACCGTGGTGATTCTCTTTTCCAGCTCAGAACCACTCTGCACGGTGACTGTCAGCARCTAAACAGCTCCAGCCCTTCCCTGCAGCATCTCCAGTGAGGAGGAGAGCGAGCCYGTGCACACGAGCAGCAGGCAGAGTGTTTGGAAATTCAGCTGAAAGGAAGATAATTTAGACAGGAAAATTATTATCTCAGCGCCACTCACAGCCCTCCACGGCGACACAAGCTCCATTCTAAAGAATCCCAGTGCGATTTCTTTTCCATCAGACTAATAAAGCTGAAAAGGCAATCTATCCTTCTTTATTAACTACTGCAAATGCTTCGCCGGGGCTGCTTTCCTCACTTGACTTGGGTAAGGATTAAAGCAAACGGGGGACAGCGCTGTCCTTAATGGAAGGGCCATGTGCTGGAACGACTGGTGGCACAGCTGAAGGGTCCCCGTTAAAAATGAAAATCAAAGGGCTGCGAGAGAGGCCAGATGAAATTTAAAAAGATGTCCCTCAGGAGCTTCCTTGGGGAGCYGGGAAATTCTCTGCTCCACTTGGTGCCCTACAGGGTGTGGCGGTGTTTACAGCAAGGATGGTCCCTGCTCTAAACCTGAGCTGTTCTATGGGRGAAAATGGTATTTGGGAGCCTCTGTCACTGCTGATTCAGGGCAAACAGAGCTRCAGGTTGGGGTGGAAGCTGCTGTGGGGACAAAGACAGCAAGGAATGACAGCGGGAGGGGGATAAAGGTTTTCCTGGGATACCTCAGGGGTTCTGTGACCCCTGAACCGAGCCGGGGCAGGTCCGGCAGCGCTCACTCACTTGGGCTGGTGGTTGCGGTGCTCCTTCTCTCCGGCCTCGCCCTCCTTCTCGCCGTTGTCCTTCTCCACGGACTCGTAGGTGGACAGCGCCCTGTTGCGGAGCCGGTGCCGCCGGTGGGGCTCCTCAACGTTGTCCCCCTTGGTGCCAGTCTCTCCATCCCTGTTCCCGGAGCGGGATCCTCCGCGGTGCCGGGAGCGCCGCTCTCCCCGCCCGCCGTTGGCCGCGCCGTTGCCCTCCTTGCCCGGCCGGTCGCTCGAGTGCCGGTGGCTCCGGTGCCTCCGGTGCTCCTTTTCTGCCCCTTCCTCCACCGAGCCCCGCCGGTGGTGCCTCTTTCCCCCTTCCTGCCCCCTGTTCCGCTCACTCTTGCCCTCCTTGCCGCCCCCTTCCACGTCCTTGCTGCGGCTGCGGTGCTGCCGGTGCCGCTCCTCCTTGGTGCTGACCCCGGGCTCTCCGTTCTCATCCTTGGCCGCGTCGCCCTTCTCCTGCTCTCCCGACGCTTTCTCCTTCTCCCGATGCCGGTGGTGCTTCCGCGGCGCTTCCGCCCCGTCGGCCGGGCTGACTTTGGGGTGCTCCACCACCTCGTGGGCATCACCAGGGCTCAGCTTGGCCATGTTGTTCCTGCCCTCGCTGCGGGGCTCCACCACCAGCGGCCGGTCCAGGTGTGTTTTCATGTCGGGACGGATGTGCAGGGTGGTGGCATAGCGCACCCGCTCCTCGGGGTCCAGCTCGTTGTACAGCGCCTCGCAGCTGGCTCGGAAGTTGTGCATCCGGATCTGGCTCGTCCTCTGCTCCCAAACCGACTTGGATTTGGAGGAATTCTGCTGCTTGCTAAGGGCGGGAGAAACGCGACAAGTCAGCGTCTGAATGTGCGCCGGTTCCCCAAATACCGGCCAAAAAATAAAAAAAAAAAAGAGGGAATTTTCAGCCGAGGAGGGGGGACATTGAACCGAAGGAATAACGGGGATGGAGAGAATGGCTGGCGGAGAACATGAGCAGGGAAAGCCAGCGGGATCATCCGTGTTAGTTTTGCCCCCACGAGCGGCAGGTGCTATGAGATCGGCCCTCTGGAAAGGAGTTATTCCGTATTTTATAAATGTGGAAGCCTCGGGAACGGCGTGAGGGATTAAAACATCGGCACACAAAAACCACACACCCCAGGCAGAGCTTTGGCACAGCCCACAAAGCTTCCCAAAATCGGCAGCGTTTTTCTCCCCACCTGGAAAGGTCTGGATGAGGAAAGGAGCGGGGAGCAAGAGAAGTTAGATCAGCAGGAGGAGCAGGGGAAAAGAAACCTGTTCCTGACGATCCGAGCCTGCCACGGGCCCCTTCCCCTCCCAGCCGGCCCCAGGGGGTGTTTTCCAGCTGTGCTGCCCCGCAGGACCCTCAAGGTCTAAAACTGCGCCAAACCCAGAGCATCCTACTGGGTGAGAAGACGGACCAGCCAACCCACACACCACTGCAAGGAAGGGAGGAAAACTGTCCTGTGCACCAGGAAAGGAGCCCAGAGAGTGGGAGAGTCACACACGGATCCGTGAAACCATCCTGAGCTAGAAGGGATCCCCAAGGATGATCGAATCCAACCCCTGTCCCTGCCCAGACCCCCCAACAGCCCCACCCTGTCCATCCCTGGCAGCGCTGTCCAAACGCTCCTGGAGCTCTGGCAGCCTCGGGGCCGAGACCATTCCCTGGGGAGCCTGGGCAGTGCCAGCACCCTCTGGGGACACAAGAACCTTTCCCTGCTCTCCAGCCTGAGCCTGCCCTGGCCCAGCTCCAGCCGTTCCCTGGCTCCTGTCCCTGTCCCAGAGCAGAGATCRGAGCTGCCCSTCGGGAGGAGCTGCAGCCCCGGGGAGCTCTGAGCTCAGTCTCTGCTGCAGMTGAACAATCCCAGTGCCCTCAGCTGCTCCTCGTGGGCCCCTCCAGAYCCTTCCCCATCCCTGTGTGCCSAGATGAAGAYGAGATGGGAACACYTGGACACCCYTRCTKAYCTCTGTCYCCCTCAACAYAAGGACACCTCCTTTGGCACGGCCTGAACGCTCTGATGTTCCAGCACAGCGCTTGGTTTCTCACCACATTCCAAATGACCACCAACCCAACCAGGCCATGAAGAGAAGGCTTTTTCTTTTCCTCCTAAAGATTTCCAGTTAAATTCTGCTTTCCACTGGCTGCCAGGGCAGAGTTCTGGATTTAACCTCGCGGAAGAATGAGGTTAAATCAAATTTTTTCTCAATTAAACTTCTCCCAGCAAGGCATTTTCCTTCCCCCAGCCTGCTCCAACATCCCCATCTCCCACAGCTCAGCCTGAGCTCTGTGGCTGGAGGAGCAGAGCCCACATGGGAGGAAAATGCAACTTCCTTACACATTTTCTGGGCTTCCCTGGCAGCAGGAAAAAGCAGCTTTTGGGTGTTTTGGTGCTGACTGGGTCTGTCTGTCTCTGTCACCGTGCACAGAGCCCAGAGAGGTGACATCCAGCCACACTCACATGGGAGCTGTCACAGAGGTTTTGTGTAGCTGGGCTCTGCCTGGGAATCAGTTCTTTACTGAGGTTGCTGCTGCCTGGTGCTGCTCAAGAGGTAAAAACTCCCTCAAACCCTTCCACCCAGGCAGGTGGGGAGGAATCATATTTAATCCCAGAATCAGAGCTGATCACCAAAATTTAATATCCCCACCCTGTTCTTGATGAGCTCAGGGCTCATTGGTGGCACAAGAGGGGGGAGCCCTCAAAGCACAGCAGGACTCATCCCCGCTGCCTGTCCAGGAGGAGAAACAGCAACAGGAGGGGATTCAGAGGAGATGGAAAAGCATCAACAAAGCAAAAATTCCTTCCTCTGCCTCCCCCCTCAGCTGCTGCCATGAACTCTGCACAAATTTGGGCAGGCACAGCCCAACCATGGCACGAGCAGGGCAGGACTCCTCCAAACGGATCCAAAAGAGCTTTTGTCAGAATATTTACTCCACAAGAAAAAACCCAAAACCATGAAACCAACTCCTCATCTGAGCCTTGCTGGCTGCTTAAAATCCTCCTGAAGCCATTCAGAAAATTGCCCTGTAATTCATCCCAACTCGCAGACATCCTACAAACCCTGCTGTTAATTCACTGCTTTGCTCCCCATCCCTGTTTTCTGTCTCTGGAATATTTTGAACTCTTTGAAGGCTCTGCTCCCTYCCCAGACCCTCCAGGCTGGAAATGCTCGAACAGATCCCGCTGCCAGTACCACCAGCAAACAACTCCTGCCTGTGGCTGGAAAGAAAACCCYACAATTCCTGGAGAATTAAATAAAATCCATATTAATGAATAAATGACTAATATTGGTATAAATAAAAAATATAATCAGAGGGAAAGGAAAATGTATTTTTAGTCAGGTTCTAATACGTTCTAATTAGGGTGCTCCTTAATGATTCAGGATTTTGTTACCATAACCTTTGAAATAACTGATTTAATGGAAATCCTGAAAGTTTTGCTCCAGTAAATAATGAATGGAAGCTGCCTACGGAAATGTAATAATTTAATGTTAAAAATAACCCCACATTATATGGTGGGTGTGAAATTCTGTGCTCTGCTCACAGATGAAAGGGAAATCGCTATTCAAATRCAACAAAACCTTTTCACTCCAATCCTATTTTCTGTTCATGAACTTGGAGTTCATAAACTCCCCACATTTCCATTTTCCACTCAGAGAACACAATGGAACATTTCACTTTGGATTGGCCCGCACAAAGCCAAATGTTTTATCTCTCTGGRATTGGATAAAACAATTTTCTCTCAGCTGAGCTCACCCTGGTGTTTAAATGAGCTTTGCAGTGACCCTGGAGTTGGTGCTGTGATGCTTCAGCACCTTTTTTTATCTTTCTGAGCTCCATCTCCCTCCTGAGAACCCCTGGGAGATGCTCTGAGCATTCCCATGGAGCTGGGGCATCACAGACACCAGAACCGAGGTGCAGAAAACACTTCCCACTGCCTTCCAAAATTATCCTTGAACTTGATTTTGGTTTTAAAAAACATAATTTCTTTACAATAAATAATATACATTTACATAATAATATATAAAATAAATATATTAATATATTGRTTCTTGTMATTTTTATCTCCTTTTCATAYATTTATAAACTTGAATTTTTAATTTGCAGCTTCACAGGGATAAAACTTATTGTTTCATAACATTTCTCCCAATATTTGCTAGAAACTCAAAGGTTTTCCATGGGATAAAACCCATCCTGGCTGTGCACCAGCCCCTGATCTCCAGAAACTTGCTGCTGAAATTTGAAATTAGAAATTGGAAATTAGAAGTTTGAAATTAGAAATTAGGAATTAGAAATTTGAAATCTCTTTCCATCAGTCACAGACACCAACTTCTCACGCCAACACAGGTCACTGAATGCCACACATTGGTTTTTTTCAACATTATCCCTCTCAGATTGAATTCCTACTTGCTGTTCCTGTACTTTTGGACAATTTGGTGTAGGGTGAGACATACCTGGTGTGAGCAGGAGGAAGAAGCTGGGATGGCAGAGAGGGACAGAGCTGAGCATCCCTGTGGGATTGGGGAGCTGCTGAGCACATTGACATGGGCTGGGAGCCCTTGTAGGGTCAGAAAAATCCCACAACCCCAGAATGGAATGGGATGGGTTGAGTTGGAAAGGATCTTAGAGCTCATCATGGGCAGGGACACCTCCCCTGTCCCAGGCTGCTCCCAGCCCCAATGTTCAGCCTGGCCTTGGGCACTGCCAGGGATCCAGGGGCAGCCACAGCTTCTCTGGGCACCCTGTGCCAGGGCCTGCCCACCCTCACAGGGAACAATTCCTTTACAATATCCCATCCATCCCTGCCCTCTGGCACTGGGAAGCCATTCCCTGTGTCCTGTCCCTCCATCCCTTGTCCCCAGTCCCTCTCAGCTCTCCTGGAGCCCCTTTAGGCCCTGCAAGGGGCTCTGAGCTCTCCATGGATCCTTCTCCTCTCCAGGTGAGCACCCCCAGCTCTCCCAGCTTCAGAGGGGCTCCAGCCCTGGAGCAGCTCCGTGGCCTCTCTGGACTCTCTTCCCATCCTTCTGCCCCAGGGCAGGGACAGCTCTGCAGGGGGTTCAGAGCATCACCCTAAAACCCAGCACAAAGCTGGCCCTTCCCTGCCATTCCCAGCAGGGGCCAACGGCCACAATTTCCCAAAATCCCCCCAAGGAGATTCCCAGAATCCCACCAAAATCCCCCAAGGAGCAGCAGCTTTGGGGTTTGCAGCCACCTGCACCTCATTCTGGGCACAAAGGGACACAAAGCTCAGCCAGGCCAAAGCTTCCCACTCTCAACATGGCTAAAAAGGTTTTCCTGCTTTCTGCTGGAGTTTTTCTTTCTAGAATGATTTTCCTCAGCCCCAACTCAGCACCCTCGTGCTGCTTCTTATTGTTCCACAAATCATTTAATAATCATTAAAATCCACATTCGACACACAATTTTTACTTAAAACAATAAAAAWACCAAAGTCGACCAAACTAAACAGAAGAAAAAGCTTCCTAYMCCAAATATCCCAACATRAAAMAGAAGGAAAAATCACACACARTCCACCCCTGGAATTGTCATTAAAATAGTAATAATTCACTATATTCTACTTTAAAACAATTTTCTGATTGTTTTCAGTGCATCCCATCCCAGCCCCAGAAACAGAAATGTGGGGCTTTGCTTTCTGCACACCCTGACCCTCAGAAAATGCCAGGAAATATTCCTGCTGCCTCAAGTTTTATTGCTGTTCATTTGATATTTCAGTTGGGAATTGTGATCAAATAATTGCATGCTCAGTAATGAACTACAGGGTGAGAGAGCTAAAAGCAAAACCAAAGAAAAGGGGAGTTAAAAGCCAGATGGCTGTGGCTTGACGGAGCAAAAAACCCCCTGGGGTTAAATGTGGGGGGCCATTAAATGGTCTTAAACCCCAGGGAAATTGTATTTTTTAAAATTATATTTTATTTAAATTGTATTTTATTTAAATTATATTTTATTTAAATTATATTTTATTGATTTCTATTTTATTTTAATTCTATTTTATTTTATTTCTATTTTATTTAAATTCTATTTGCTTTAATTATTTCTTTCCTCTGAAGTGCTGAAGCCCCGCTCTCCAAAAGATGTTCAGGCCAAAATCCCACCCTAAACTCCAAACTTTTGATAAAAACCAAGAGAAAATATCAAGGAATGGAGGCCCAGCCCCTTCTTTGCAGTCTGAGGAGATAAAGCAATGACCCAGACAGTGAATATACAAAACAAGTGATAAAAATCAAGAATAATTTGCTTTTTTGGATGGCAAATGACAAATTCATGCTGGAAGAAGATATTTGAGTTTTTCATTTCCTTCCTTGCTCTATCAGCCTGGCTGGGGCTGGGATGGTTGGGTGGGAATGAARGAGCTGGGCTGAGAAAGGAAACAAAAAAATTTATTTATTCCAGAAAAAAATATCAGTGGCAGGTGCAGGAGTTCAGCACTTGTGAGGAAAAAAAAAATCTCCATTTTATGGAACTATTTTTCCCTTTATTTAAGGGAAATATATTTTATTATTTAAGATTTTTCAGAATTTGCCTGGAGAACGTGGAATTTGTCATGTCCAAGCAAGGACTGACAGCTCTGGATCCTACTAAAAATCAACAATAAACAGCAAAACAAAGAAAAACGCAAGTTATGGGTTTGGATTTTATCGCCCCTCGCAATTTGAGGATTCAGCTGAAAATTCAACATCTACAACTCTTAAAACCACTGGAAAAATGCAGCACAAGTATTCCCTTGGCTGKGTGTCATCACCCAGGCACACATGAATTAATTGCCAAATTCAGTGTGTATTTTAGATAAATCTTAAATATTGAGATAATATCTAAATATTAAAGGAATAGAGCAGATCTGCATTTAATTCCCTCTCCTCAGCAAATGAAAAATGTATTTTCTACACACTGGAACTGTGTCACGAATTTGTTACAGCACCAAAGGCTGGAATTACCACCAGAAAATTACTCAACCTGATTTTAATTTTTTTTAAGGGAAATATCTCCTGTATTTTGCCTGAAACATCTTACTATTTAGAAATATTTTTTTTTTTTTAATAATCAAAGGACACAGGGAAAACCGAATTCCTTGTATCTCTAAAGATTTTGGGAGAAGTTTTGCTCTCTT
>NW_026624323.1:62712-69221 GCF_030028575.1 Malurus melanocephalus
ATTTGGAAAAGGGGAAAAATTCTATTTTCTTTCAAGGCTTTGTTCTTGATGGGGAAAATATTCCTTGGGAGCGGTTTGGGATCACTGCTGCTGGGGAGAAGGCAACYCCCAGCACCTCCCTCCATCCATCCTGTCCCTCCTGCCAGGGTGGGAGGCACCCAAAGGGCACCTGAGCCCTCTCTGCACCTTCCTGCCCATCAAAACTCCCAGCAGTCAGGAGATAACTCAGAAAAAAATGATCCAAAATATGCCTTAATATGATTTATTCCCCAAATTTTCACCATCCTGACCCTGTGAGCCGTCAGACTTCAGCTCAATTTTGGTCACAGAAGTTGAACGTAGATAAAAACATCAAACGTATTTTAAACACCAGCTTGTCCAAGACCCACCAGAGCACATGGAGCCCCAAGACACTCAAGGAAATCCCAGGAAGTTTCTGGAAAACCTCTGTGGCTTCACGGTACCTTGGTCCCTGCTGTGAGGAACCCCCAGGAACTGCACTTACTTGTGTCTCCAACAGCATTAAAGAAGAAAGACAACGTCACACGTTAAGGGATAACCCAAAACCACTCAGGGGTAGGAGGGGAGCTGGTGAGGAGGTTTTTTTGGATGGGGCAGCAGCAGTAACGATGTTTTTACCAACCTGCCTGGGTGTGAAAGCACCCCCTGATTCCCAGCACAGCCAGCAGGGTGGGGTTGTTAGGAAGCACACGGAGGGAGGGGAATTTTCCACCGTGTTTGCTCAGCTGCAGGGCCAGAGGAGCTTCAAAGTGCCTCATTTTGGACAAAATCTGTCACTTTGAGCCGGGAAAGTCAGAGCACAAAATCTGTCACTTTGAGCCACAGCTCGGGAAAGTCAGAGCACAAAGACACAAACCAGCGTTTCAAGGGTGTTCAGAGAGTTTTCCAATTTGGCCTCACTCTGGACAAGTTTCCAGAGCTCTTTTGAAATCCTCCTCCCTCAAAGAGGGCTCTCCTGGTTCTCCTACTGAACCCAGAGGGCAAACACTGGTGGAACATCAAAGCCAACAGCCCAGCACGGAATAAACACAGAGACCAGAAATAAACACAGGGGAGAACAAGACAAACCATCAAATGAGGGGAGACAGGAGGAGAGAGGAAAACAGCTCAGGAGGAATGATGGAAAGAAATTAAGGGAAAAAAGGAAGGAAGGAAAAGGGGAAAAGTCACAGTCAATGTATGAAACACAACGGAGTTGCTCACGAATCACAAGCATCAAATGACAATGTCAGACACCTTCCAGTCCTTTCCCTGGATGTCGGTCTGGAGGCTTTCCACAACGATGGGAATGATTTTTGGGGTGGGAAAAAAAAACCACAGGGAGAGTGAAGGCACCAGGAGAAGGGAAAGGTTCACAGAGCTCTAAATGAGAAATCCATTCATTGAACATCAGTAACAGAGAGCAACTCACGGTGAATTTACGCTGGAGACTGACGAGCTGCGAGATACAGAACCTCGAGTTTGCTTTACAAAACTGCACATGCAAAAAAACAAAACAAACAAAGAAAACAAAAAGTGAGAAAAGAAAAAGGAAAAAACAAAACCAACAAGAAAAAACAAAACAACAAATAAAACCAAACCAAACGAGCAGAGAAACCATAAAAGACATCGGGAGGAGACTCATTCAGGCTGTGTCCTGTTGGATGCACCTGGGGATGAGACCAGGAAAGCTGCAGGAAGGGTGGGAGCCACGGCCACGCCACCCTCAGGAGCACAGGAACACATCCAGAGAGTCCAAAATGGAACCAAAAGGGTGACAGAATGGGAAGGGGAACCAAGAGGCACAGGGTGATCTGCCAGTGCCATACTCACACCACCACGGTCCAGCAGGAGTGACCTCTGCCACCTCAGGGGAGGTCCTGGGAGAGCCACGAGGGGGTGTGCTGTGAATTATTTTTTCCATGTGGGGCAGGGTCTAATTCCTGCTCTGTGGCACGAGGAGGAAGATTTAGTGTGGAGCAAGGGCTGGAGACAGGACCTTGGGCTCCAAAATCCACCGAAGCTCCAAAACCCACTTTGGGCTTCAAAATCCACCGGAGCTCCAAAATCCACCAGAGCTCCAAAATCCATCAAAGCTCAAAAATCCACTTTGAGCTCCAAAATCCACCAAAGCTCAAAAATCCACCTGAGCTTCAAAATCCACCTTGGGCTCCAAAATCAACTGGAGCTCCAAAATCAAGCAGAGCTCCAAAATCCACTGGAGCTTCAAAATTCACCGGAGCTCCAAAATCCAGCAGAGCTCCAGCAGCTGGTGCCAGGCAGCTTCTCCTCAGTCCTGGCCTCAACTGGGTTCTTTGGAGGTACCTACCTCTCTCCTGGGACAGGGACTGGGATAAGCCTGGCTCAGACTGTCCAAAAATGGGCCACTGTGCCTAAAAACCTCAGTTCTGCTGCAGCTTCAGCGGGGCAGGGGGGCCCAGGGTTGGAAGAAGCTTCCTGAAGCTCCAGGAATTTCCTCCACACCATTTATGGGAGGGTTCTAAATACTGAAATCACCAAATTACACAGAAAAAGTGTTCGTTCTGCCTTTGGCAGGGAATCCACAGCAAACCAGGATTCTAAATATCCTGATCTTGGCTTGAGGCGTTAATTTTTTCATAGTTCTAAATGATCATTTTGATCGATCTACATCATTCAAAAAACCCTCCCCAAGCCTGGAAATAAAATCTCTTCACCTCCTGAATTTGCCTTTACAGTTGCAGCATTTTTCCTTCTGCTTTCATGGGCATTTAAATCTGTTAACAATCAATGTTAACAATCAATTCTAGCAAGCCAGAAGGCCCAGTTAAAATTTAATATTCTCTGGAAATCACGTAAGCATAGTTTTAAATGTACATCGATTAAAATTAATGGATTACTCTAAACAGAAACGTTGGCCGGGATAACACAGGTAACAGCAAATCCAAAGGTTCAGAAACCTGGARTGAATGTAAGAAAAATCCATAAAAGTTTTGCTTGACGCAAACCATGTGCTGAGAGGCCAGGTGAAGGATTTTAGCAAAACCTCAAGATTTCTGTGTTTATCTGATGCCAAATGAAACAGGAGCAGGAGTCAGAGCGGGGCTSGCAGGTCCTGCTGGCTGGCCAGGAAAATGATTGCTTGGTCCAGCTGGGCACCTTTTCACTCTTTGGCTGGATGCTGAATATGCAGGCTGGCAGCAAAAATAAACCCCTGACTGCACAAATCCCTCAGGGATAACCAAGAAATTCCTTTGGGAAAACAGGTGGGAAGCTCGGGATGGAGGAGGATGCAAGGGCTGCCCTGGTTTACCTGGAGGTCAGCGCCGAGCCCGTGTGGAAATTCCAGCAGCAGCTGTGGAAATTTGGGGTTTAACTTGGGAGGAACATCCCTCAGTGGGAGGCTGGAATGAACCTCTGTGTGTCCCTGCCTCGTTGGGTGCAGAKCAGGGTGGAGGCCACGCTCTGTCATTGTCACCTGGCCCTGAACGTTACAYAAYTCCYRCAGTTCGCTGCTCTGCTGGATCCGWCTTTTTGAGATAAAAATTTTCCTGGATTGGCACAGGAACCGCGGGGTTTGAAACACAGAGCYGAGGCAGATTCYYTTCCAGGGCAAAAAACYAAGAGCAGGAGCTGATTTYCACTGGGTGCTACTTACCAGGAACRGGGGACAGAGCCCAGGGAGTGGCTYTGGGGGTGGCTGGGGTGACACTGACAGCGAGGACAGAAAGGGAACCCCACGGGGCAATCACAGAACATCACACACACACACACCAGGGCAGGGAGAGAGGGAAGGAATCACCACCAGCATGGGGAAAAGAACACCTTTTGTGATCCACACCCCCCAGCAGGGCCCAGGGCATGGGCTGGGTGCTCTGGCAGTTCCTTGCTGGGTCCTGCTGGGTGCACCAAGCCCAACAGAGATGTGGAGAGCAGCCACGGCATTCCGGAGAAACAAGGAAAAATGTGGAACCTTCGAGATGGAAAACCTGGAGAAACAGAGCATCCCAACCTCCCCTGCAGCCCCAGAGATGGACAAAAGGGACAGAGAATTGGGGAAGGGACTGGGGTGCSACCTCCAGTGGCTTTGGGTGATTCTCTCGTGGCTTTTGTGCCTCGCTCCCACTGCCAGGCACCGTCCCCTGGGGGCCTGGAATTGAACAAAAACTGCTTTGAGCAACCCAACAGAATCCAGGCACAGCCTGGGGACAGGAAGAGGTCTTTGGAGGCTGGGAAGTTGTCCTGGGAAGCACGAATAACTCTGGAAAAAGCGGCGGGCAGTTTGAGTGCACTTTGGTGCCCATGTCCAGGAGATGCCTCTGCCACTGTCCACAGATTTTCATCCACCACACCTGGGAATTCTCCTCCCACCCAAAACTCACCCCTCACACCTGTGATGAAATGATTTCCAAGGATCTGGTTACAATTGTCATCCATTARTTCATGGAATTCATAAAACCCCAAACCTCGTAAGTCACAGAGTGCGAAAAGCTTCCCCAAGTGTGACTTGCTACCTAGTGGGATCCTACCAACTTAGGATTGCTGCAAAATTGCTGTTTTAAGGCTTTTCCCAGGCAAAGGTGAGGAGAGGGCCTTGTGAGTTCTGGGGAGCCCAGGCAGTGCTCCTGGCAGCTCCTTTTGTTTGCACCATCAATGCAGCTCCAGCCAAAACAGGAGAGGCACAGGAGGAACCCAAACATGGGGAATTCAGGCATCAGGGCAGGCAAAACCAKCAAAAACTGCTGTGTTTGTGCTGAGGTCTTGGTGTGACCCACAGGGATGAGCCTGGCAGCTCCTCCTTCCCCTGGCAGCAGCATCACAAAGCGCTTTGAACACCCAACACCTCAGGAATTGTGATTTTCCCAAATCCCCCAGRGCCCCCTGCTCTGTCCTGGCTGCCCAGGGAGCTGCACCAGTGGATTGCTCTGCAGACCCCTGGCTCTGTAAGGTCTCTCAGGACAGGAGTTTGAGTGGTGCAAATGGCACAGAGGGGCTTCGGGACAGCGCTGGGAGGGCTGGACACACCCAGAACTCACCTCCAGAAACAACAAAGCAAGGAAATGCTAAAYGGAAAACAAAAAATCACAAAAGAGAAGAATGAAACAATGGGCTCCAATCCAACACATCTCTTTCCAGCCAAACATTGCAAACTCTGATGGGGATGCATTAGGATTTCAGTTTCCCTATTTCCACATCTCTGTAACCCTGGAATTCTTCAGTGTTTAACTCCAGTGCTGAGCTCCTGCTCTCCCATTTTTACACAAAACAATTCCTCTGCAGCCCCAAACTCAAGGACACCTCCCTGTGCCAGGCCCCAAGAGATGGAAACAACAGAGAATTGGGGGAGCCAACTTGGAGTTTTTGACTGCATTGGCTGCAGCTGCAATTGGAGGATTCAGGCCCGATGTGCAAATGGACAAAAGTGAGAAAGGGTGAAAAASCCGTGAGCCATTGTCCATTGTGGGTGCAGCCCCTGGCTGGGCTGGGACTGCCCTGAATGGCCCTGAAGGCCCTGCAAKAACAGAACTGCTTTGGATTCTCTCAGTTCTGGCCAAACCCTGCTTTAGGTAAGCTGGATTTAGGCATCAACAGAACCAACGCAGCACCCTCGCTTGGCATCCTGAGAAGTCACGAAATAAAAAAAGCCCCCTCAGGATAGAGTTCACCAGGTGAGAAAACTCAAGTGTGGTCAGACAAATGTGATTTAGGTGAATCCCACTGGAACAGGAGGCAAACCAGAGAAATTCTCAGAGCTGGATGAAGCAGGAGCTCCAAACCAGCACCCCACCCTCACTTTTCATCCCGAGCAACCACAAAATAAATCTTTTGGGACAGAGTTCACCAGGTGAAACAGCAAGCTGTGTGAGACGAATCTGATTCAGGTGAATCCCATGGAAACAGGAGGAAAATCAGAGAAATTCTGGGAGCTGGCTGAAGTGGGAGCTGCACACCAAGCTCGGGATGTCGGGAGCGGGAGGAAGACGGGAGATAAACGATCCCTGCACAGCCCTGCAATGATGAGCCCGTTATTGAAAGAGATCCCCGGTGCCCATCAATCACAAAACAATTCCTGGCTCCCACAGCATCCAATTCCAGGTGGGAAGGTGAAGGTGCCTCTGCAGAGCCTCCAAGCATACCAGAACACTGGGTCACAACCATTCCTCATTGGGAAATGATGTTTCCAACTGTCCTAGGTTAGCTGARTATTGTATTCCTATCATCTGCTTATGTTAGAGGAAAGTTAAACAACCCTTCTGTAACTATACATTAGTCGAGACTGCTCTGGTTTGTTTGGTGATGTTCCTCCCTTCAAGGACAATGGGAGGGAAAGGGACAAGACACACACTTTTTTTTTTTTTCGGGAGGCTCTCGGGATCAGCGGTGGAAAAGAAGCTGTCTGCTCTCTGGGACTGCTCCTTTTTTTTTCTCCCTTTCTTTGACTTGTTTTTCCTCGAATTTTTTTTTTCTTCGTCATCTGAGAATTGGAGGATTCCCGTGGCACGACAGGTGAGAAAGATCCTTGAGTGAAC
>NW_026624323.1:70573-72453 GCF_030028575.1 Malurus melanocephalus
AGATATTTCTACAAATATAAACTGACATATTTATATCAATATAAATTGATAGCTTTATACAAATATAAATTGATTGGGTGGAGCCACCTTTGCAGCAGGCCTTGGGGAGCTCCATCCCAGTTTTCCCATTCCTTGCTCCCTTAATCCTRCAGGTGCTGGATTCTTTGTACCTAAGTTTTACAGGGGTTTAGTTTAGGGTGATATCTCCTTATGTCAAAAATCCCATTTTCCAGAATATTCTTTTCCCTTTTGGCACGTCCAGCTCTGAGTCTGATCTGCCAGGATTTGCTGTTATCATGGCTCCTGCTCTGCCCTCAGAGCTCTTTGGGGACTGAGAGCAGGAGAAACAGAGCTTTGGGGTGGATTTGGGGACCAAAAGGGCTCTGCTGCCCTGGAGAGWGAGAGATCCAAGGGATGGGTGCTGCAAACCAGCTTCCAATCCATGGAATCAGGGTATCCAGGCCCCTCTGGAGCTCCCCATGGATTCACATTCCATCCCTCCGTGGGGTGGTCACTCAAGAGCTGTGCTTGACYCTCGTGGGTCCCTCCCAGCTCGGAATATTCTGGGATTTACATGGAAAACCAACTGCCTTGGCATGGATTTGTTAAATCCCTCACAGATCATGGGTCACCAATCCATACCAAAACATCTTCCCATTTCCCAAAACACCTGACTCCTGCCCAGCCTTTCCCTCTGTGGTGTCATCCATCAGGGCATCAACTTTTGGCCCTAAACGCGGCTTTTTTTTTGCCCCAAACCAAAGCCCTGCGAGGTTTGTGAGCAGCCCTGGGAGGCTCAGCCTGGACAGTGTCAGGAGTTGTGAAAATCATCAACTTTCCAACTGTTCCAACGTGAATGTTCACCCAAACAGGGCAGAGCAGGCTCAATTTGAGGCAAAATCACCAAAAATCCAGAATTTTGCCCTCACTTYGAATTGCTGTCATTAAACTGTCCCTGTGCTTTTGAAAATCCAGTGAAAAGTCATGGAAAAAATAAGGTGATTTTAAGCAATTTCAACTCAGCTCCATGAAAGCAGGGTTTTTTGGGGTTTTTTTTTTCTGCTGATTTCTAAGAAATCTGCCCATGCAAAATGCCTTGATTAAAACAGAAGCAAAGAAGCATCATCATCATCTCACACTTTAAAATACCAGAAGCAAGAAATTCAGCAAAGAGCAAAAGCAATTATCCTCATCTGACTCCTTTTCAAGGCTGGACAGAAAATAATTGTAAGGGAAAAAATGATATTTCAAACCGCCAGAACATAAATAGGAACTGATTACAGCAGTAATGACAAAATAAAATGGTAAGAAGAATAAAACAGTGAAATTAATAATTTTCTTTTCCACCACATGTAAAAAAACTGGCTCCACTGGGCCTCTTTTGTCTTTGCTAAAGTGGATWAAACTCCCAGTAAAAAAGAGATTTCCACTGAAGGAATGAGCAGGGATCTGGCTGCAGTTCAGACATTTTCCAATAAAATCGAGCAGGAAATTCCTTTTTTTTTTTTTTAATGCTTGAGCTTCTCCCTCAGAGGAGGGGAGGTCTTGGAGGTCTCTCCTGTGAAAGGGGTCTGGAAAACATCAACAGCTCTCAGTAAAATGCAGGACCAAACTTTTTTGATGCTGAAATTCCAGAAGAGTTCAAACAACCTTTGCAACAAATCCTTGGAAGGAATCATGGAATGGGTTGGGTTGGGTTGGGTTGGGTTGGGTTGGGTTGGGTTGGAAGGACCTTAAATCCCTTAAATCCCTAAAATCCCATCCCATTCCAACCTCTGCAGAGACCCCTTTCACTATTCCATTTTCCAAGGATTTTGGTGTCACAGAGCCTGTGTTTGTCCTCCTCCAGACCTCTGAAAATTCAGATTGGTTTTCCTACC
>NW_026624323.1:72805-78190 GCF_030028575.1 Malurus melanocephalus
CTCATCCAGACCTCTGAAAATTCAGATTGGTTTTCCTACCCCAAAACCACCTCCCAGACACGATTTTACTCAACCCAATGAAAGGAAAATTAATTCAAGCACATTTTTCATCTATTAAAGGGGATGCCTTATTTGAATTGTTGAGATTGTCAAAGAAAGGTTAAATTTGTGCATACATTATTAAAAATCGACATTCTGTAAATGCAAACACTTCACCTGGTGAAATCTATCTGATTTTGGGCACACATCATAAAAAGTCCACATTTTGTAAATGTAAACACTGCCCTGGTGAAATCTATCTGATTTGGTGCATACATTATTAAAAATCGACATCCTGTAAATGCAAACACTTCACCTGGTGAAATCTATCTGATATGGTGCATACATCTTTAAAAATCTACATTTTGTGAATGCAAACACTTCACCTGGTGAAATCTATCCTGGAACAGCTTTAAAAAAAAAATCCTTCTGAAACACAATTATTGAAAGATGAGGCACCACAAAGAGAYCCAAACTGAGAGAAATCCTTAATTAAACTCCCAATTAAGTGCTCAGCACTGAAGKGTTTGGCCACCCCAAAGCCCTGAGAGTGACAGGGATGGCACAGATGCTGGACAGACACACGGACAGCAGAAAATGGGAATGGGATMACAAGGAATGAAGGATTGGCTTACGCAGCGATGGAGATGTTGGCYGCAGACATGGGGCTGACTTCGGCCACTTCCTTGGCTTTCTGCAGGGCCAGCTTCTGGTTGGTGGCTTCCTCCATCTCCTCCTCGTCCTGGGGAGGGAAAATCGGGGGGTCAGTCAGGGGAAAATCGGGGGAAAAATCAGGGGAAAAATCAGGGAATCAATCAGGGAAAAAATCAGTGGAAATATCAGGGAATCAATCAGGGAATCAATCAGGGGGAAAATCGGGGGAAAAATCAGGGAAAAATCAGYGGAAAAATTGGGGAATCAATCAGGGGATCAATCAGGGAACAAATCAGGGACTCAATCAGGGAATCAATCAGTGGAAAAATCAGGGAATCAATCACGGAAAAAATCAGGGGAATAAATCAGTGAATCAATCATGGAACAAATCAGGGGAAAAAATCAGGGAATCAATCACGGAAAAAATCAGTGGAAAGATCAGGGAATCAATCAGGGAATAGATCACAGAATAAATCATAGAATAAATCACAGAATAAATCATGGAATAAATCAGGGAATCAGTCATGGAATAAATCATGGAATAAATAATGGAATCAATCAAGGGAATCAATCAGGGAAAAAATCAGAAAATGAATCAGGGAATCAACCAGGCAATCAATCAGGGAATCAACCATGGAATAAATCAGGGGRAAAATCATGGAATAAATCAGGGGAAAAATCAGAATCAGGGAATAAATTGGGGAAAAATCGAGGAATAAATAATGGAATAAATCAGGAAAAAAATCATGGAATCAGTCAGGGAATCAATTGGGGAGTCAATCAAGGAATCAATCAGGGAACAAAATGAAGGAATAAACTATGGAATAAATCACAGACTGAATCATGGAATAAATCATGGAAAAAACAGGGAATCAATCAGGGAATAAGTCATGGGATAAATCATGGGACAACAGTAACCAGAGCTCCCCAGGGCCCGAGCAGGGCAGGCCCTGTAAAGCCAATATCCCGCTGAAATGCATGAACACATCCCTAAATCCTCCCTGACTTCCTGCCAATGGGATTTTTTCCAAAACAACAACAAAAAACAACGGATTTGTGACTGGTCCTGCTCACTTCACTTTTTCCCCCAGAAATTCCCATCCACCTCAGATCCCTGAGGGCTCAGAGAACAAAAAGGACCCRTATGAAATGCAGTTTGTAGAGTAAAACTCGGTGATGTTGGTGCCTGGTTCATGAGGATTTTTTGAGCTCTGCTGGCACAGAGTGTAACTGGGATTTGTTTCTTCCTGSCCCATATGAAAAGCACCACCAAAATTCAAAATACAGGATTTTAAACACTGAGATGAGGGCAAAACCCAAAGAAACAGCCTGGTTCCCCTTCAAGGATCAACTCCCCTGATGTTTTCTAACCMAAATAAAGTCAGGTCATGGCAGGGCAAGCAAGGGAGCTCTGATGGCAACAGCAGCATCTCACAAATCCCAAGAAAACCACACTGAGAGCAATCCCAGCCTCTCCTGTCAAACTTTATGGGAYCCCCAGGTCTGCCTCTGCCCTCCCAGGGCACTGCTGGAAGGAATCCCAATTAAAATAATGAAATCAGACAGATCTGCAGCTTTGGAAGAGGAAATGACAGAGATYTATCCAGCCTGAACCCCATCTGCATAAACAGCTCCTCGCTCTGACTCGGGTGCTATTTGCTTAAACTGAATTCATTTGGAAACTGTTTTCTTTTTCTCCTTCAAAAGAAGGAAAAAAAAATTAAATTTATTAAAAAGAATYATTACCCTACAAGTTTCTTACTTTTTTTTTTTTTCTCGCTTTGTAAATATTTGCAAGTCTACAAGGAGGCTGGAATGAAAGAGCTGCTGAGCAATTACACAGAGTCAATATTTCCCAGCTGCCAAATTCCAGGAAATTTAGCAAAATTGCAAATCCAAGGGTGTTTGTGGTTTAATCCTGGCAATAACCCAGCCCCAGGTACCTGTGGTGGGTGGGGAGCCAGGGAAGTGCCCATGGATTGGGATGAATTCAGTTTAATTGGGAAAGAAAAAGTCACAGAGGAAAAAGGAAGGAAGGAGCTCCACACTTCCCATCACAGGTTTTGCCACCCCAGGACAGCAGAGTTCTTTCACATGGAATGGGATTGGAAAGGCAAATTTGGTCACTTTGAGTGTCCCTTCCTCCATTTCCCCCAGCTTTTTGTGCTGAGTGGGATRCCAGTGGTCTGGAATATCCCTTGTTCCAGCTGGCTGTCCCCAAATCACTGTGTTCCCAAACCCTTGAGTTTCCAAATCCTTGTGTCCCCAAATTCTTGTGCTCCCAAATCCTTGTGTCCCTAAATCCTTGCGTTCCCAAAAGCTTGTCCCCAAATTCTTGTGTTCCCAAATCCTTACGTTCCCAAATCCGTGTGTCCCCAAACCCTTGTGTCACTACATCTTTGTGCCTCCAAATCATTGTGCCCCACACACAGATTTTCCCCCTGGATTCTCTGCTCAGGAATAACTAAACATCCCAGAGTGGCTTCCACTCAAATCCCTGTTTCTCACAGAAATCCCCATTTCCCACACCAATCCCTATTTCCTACACCAATCCCAGCCAGCCCCACCCAATCAAGCACAAACATTATCCTCAGAAAACAAATTTTAAAAGGATCAAAACCCCAATTAAAAAAACCTTTCAAGTTTTTCCTCTCATCCTTCAGGGGCCATCCCTGACTCGGAATGAGCTCAACCTCCAGCAGATATTTGCTTTACAATATTTCTCATGCCCCTCATGCCTTGTATTCCCAAATCCTTGGATTCCCAAACCCTTGTAGCCCCAAATCCTTGTGATCCCAAATCGTTGGATTTCCAAATCCTTGTGCCCCCAAATCCTTGTGATCCCAAATCCTTGGATTTCCAAATCCTTGTGCCCCCAAATTCCTGCAGCTCCTTCCATGCAGATATTGTGGATGACTACAAAAACTAGTTAATTTTTTGTCTGATTTTTGAACTTTGAAGCTTTGAGCTCCCAAACTTCCAAGCATCCATCAGCTCCAACTGCTGTCCTCRTTTCACAGGGGCAGGTAAAGCTTTTGTCCATGAAGACATCCCTGGTTTATGTTCCTTTTCTCTTTTCTGGAGCTCTAAATCTCCATTTAAACCAATTTCTCACGCGGGAAAAGCCCATTTTTGGTGCCACCCATCATTAACATTGAATATTCTTTAACTCCTCCACCCAATTAAAGCCTTTCCACAGGGGAGCAGGAGGAGGGGGATTTATGGATGTTCCAATTCTTGGTTTGGCCACTYCCTTCAGTCCACAACTTCTGGACATTCCTCATCAATTTTCTACAGATTTAACTTGAATATACCTGRGGGATGAGAGGAAAACCTTAGAATATAAGTTTAAAAAGCTATTTTATCATTATAATTTTATTTTTTAACATTTTATTGATATTTATTTATTTTATTGGTATTAGAAGATATCTTATTGATATTATACCATTTATTTATTTATCTATTCCTTTTAAAACTTGTATTCTGAGGGTAATGTTTGTGATGGATTGGGATGGGGATGGTTAATTTTCTTTACAGGAGCTGATGGGGGCTGGCTGGGATTGGTGTGGAAAACAGGGATTTGAGTGGAAAACAGGGATTTCTGTGAAAAACACGGRTTTCTGTGGAAAACAGAGATTTCTGTAGAAACCACTCCGGGATGTTTTGTTCTTGCCCAGCCAAGGGATTTTCAAGTTATTTCCTCCTCTGAGGAACCTCCACCAACATATTCCTATAAAATCCTCACATCCCTCATAGATGTTTTTATTCTGATTTCTCAGGCAGTGGACAGGGAGCAGAAAACATTTCCTGCTTGAAGATATTTAGGAAAATAAAGCTTCACTTGTGTGGTTTTACACCCCAGTTTAATGAGGGCGAAGAAGGAGCTGCTTGATGTCACCCCAGACATTTGGGATGATCAGCAGGGAGATTTTCAAAGCAATTTTTAAAAGGAAATTTTGGGGTAATTGTAGATTCCACTCTGAATAAAAGGACAGGAGGAAAAATCTGTCGATAGATTGAAAAAAAAAAAAAACCCTAAAGGTTAGGGAACCCAAAGAGATTCAGGATTCTCAGAAATCACTAAAAATTGGGTTGGCAGAGTTTGAGTCAGTGAAGACCAGAACAGGAAGAGCAGGAGGGTGAAAAGCAGAGGCTGCAGAGCAGATTTTTTATAGATTAAAAGCAAAAGCGGTGATTCTTTTATTTTTTCCCCAAAAAAAAATGAGTCATTCCTGAGCACCAGTGAGTTCTGTAAGGGACAGGGGATGATCAAGCTGCAGTTCAATAAAATAACAATTGTGCCAACTTCTCCTCCAGGTCACAAAGCCCAGCTCAGGCAGCGAGAAATGGTCAAAATGCCACGTTAAAAATCCCAAATTAGCACCCAGGAGGGGAAAAGTTGCAATGTTCCAGTGCTGGGGCTGGAAAACTTTTTGTGTTTCCTAAACAGAGGCATTTTGGAATTGCTGGTGGTTTGTCACATTATATTCAGCACTGATCTYAATGAATTTTACAGCACAAATGTCAGGAAATTCTCCTGGGATCAGCTGAGTCCTGAGGAACTTTGTTTTATCTCTGGCCCATTTTTGGGGGGTGTGATCATGTTTGTTCAGGAGGAAATCTCTCATGCTCCTGGTTTTTAATTGAATTGGAACTTTTTTGGAAGACTTTGGGAAGTCCCAGTGAGTTGTT
>NW_026624323.1:78565-94555 GCF_030028575.1 Malurus melanocephalus
AAAAAATCCCACAAAAACACAAAAAAGGCAAAACTAAATCAAAACAAACAACAAAAAACCCAGAAACACACCAGAAAAACAAAGCAAGGAAAAAAACCAAAAAACAAAAAAGGGAAAACTAAACCAAACCAAAGAAATCCCACAAAGCAAACACACCAAAAAACCAAACCAAAACAAAAAAAAACACAAAAAAATCAAACAAAAAAAGGAAACAAAAAAAGGCAAAACCAAACCAAAACCAAAAACACAATGAAAACCAAAACTCCCCCACAAAAACCCCACAAAATAAAACAAAAACTCAAACCAAACAAAAAGAAACCCAAACCAAACAAAAAAACCTCACAAAAACACATTTTTAAAAAAAAAAAAAAAAAACAACATTTCTGTAGACGCTTTGGCGATGCTGCTGAACCCATAAATATTTAATTCGACTTTATCAACATCTATAAAGTCGGGTTTCCAACGCTCCCTGTCAGCTGCTGAAATATTCAGCAGAAAGCACTTAAAGGATTAAGAAAGGAACAGGATGAGCTTCATCAGCCAGGAATTGTGCAGGGCTGATCCCCCCACTCTGCACATGCCAGGAATGCCCCTAAATCTGGGAAGGATCTTTGGGCTGGAGATTTCTGGGAGTTTTAAGAAGCAGAGAAACAGATGAGCTGCTGAAAGGGRAAAAAAATCCCATTAAAAAAAARGRAAAAAAAAMMCCCAAAATGACAGAGAGCTGTTAAATCCAGCCCTGAGCGGTTTTAAGGGAGGAGGGATGCAGAAGATGGAATTGGAGGATTTATTTCACACCAGGATGTTTGGAGGGTCTGAAAGGAAAGAGCTCCAGAAAAGCTGGGAGCTGCAGCCAGTCCTGCAGGGAAGGGGAGATGGCAAAAWCCAGCTCAGCTTCAACTGGGATGAGGATTTTCACTGGGAATGTTTGGCTGTTTTGGTCTCCAGCAGCTGGAGGAGGGTGGGAAAYGGAGAAATCTCCACTCTGGGGTTGTGGTGGGGATGTAAAGAACCATAAAGGTTGGAAAGGATCGACTCCAGCAGGGCCAGGTYCATCACCAAACCTCAGCACAAACCCTGAGCACCAAATCTGCATTTTTTTAACATTTTTTGGAACAGTTCCATGGAATGGTTTGGGTTGGGAGGAACTGAAAACTCATCCAGTGCCACCCCTGCCATGGCAGGGACACCTTTCACCATCCCAGGGTGCCCCAAGTCCCGTCCAGCCTGGCCTTGGGCACTGCCAGGGATCCAGGACCATGAACTGCTGCACWTTTCCCTAAAAACAGAAGCCAGCCCTGCCTGCTGCTGCCTGAGCACACGGCCAGTGAGCTCTGCCACTGGCAGGAGTGAAGAAATTAAAATTGTAAAACACAACCACGACAATGGGCACACTGCTGTGTCTGCCCCCAGCAGGTAACTGGGACTGGCACCGATGCAGCAGCGCAGGAATGGGTGAGAAAAGCTAAAAATGTGCCAAAAAAACAAAAAACAACCCTAATGTTCCTAATAAATCCATCTGAGCACACCAAGAATTTAAAACTCAAAACCCAAATACCACATGCAGCGATCGCAATCCTCCCTGCTCAAACCCCCAGCTGGGAGTTGTTGCCCATAGGGAATGCTCCAATATCAACATAAATATAAATAAAATATAAATAAAGATAAAATAAAAAATATAAATATAAATCGATAGAATATATACAACATAATATAAATATATAATAAATAAATATAAATATTCTCCAGAGGGGATACTCCAGTATAAATCTGTGTACACATCCAGCTCTCTGCATCCAGTGAAGTTCCACCGGTGCCATTTCCATCCCTCACCAGGACCTGGCTTCCTGCCTGGTCTYTGATTCCTCATCCACCTGGGGAGAGGCAGGAATATTCCAACATCTTCCCCAAGTGCTCACAATGTCCTCTGCAAATTGTTCTGCCTGGAGCTGGTTAGGAAATTCTAATTCTTTAATCAATCCCCAACCTCGGCGAGGTAAGGAAAGTGTGAGACAGAAAAGTGGCACCATGACACCTGAGTTTGCTCCTGTCTGAGCTTCCCATCAGCCAAAAAAAACCTGTTCATTGCTTCTCCTGTGCCCTTGGAAACAGCAGGTGGGAGATGAGCAACCTGGGCTCGCTCTGGGATAAACCGAACACAAAATATTCACCGCAACAAGCCTGAAATTAAAAAAAAAAAACTGAAGGGGAAGAAACCTCTGGGCAAGGCAAACTGCCACAAAGGAATCAGACTGGTATAAAAATAAAGGGGTTTTTGTTTTTTTTTTTAAATAAAATGAGTAAGGAACCAGAGGTGTAGGAGGTGACACCTCAGGGTGTCACCTGCACTGGGGGTGACAGGGATGTCCCACCCACCTTGGTCAGCTCCTGGGCGTTGGCCAGGTTGTCCACAGCAATGGCCAGGAAGACGTTCAGGAGGGTGTCTGTGGGAACAGCTGAGGAAAAACTCTTCATACAGCAGAGACAGCAACATTCCCCTCCTGCCACCCCTCTCCCACCCTGAAGGGATTGTTTTTTTATGGACTGACCCCTCCACCATTCCCAACTCCCCCATCCTTCCCTGGAGCTGCCTCTGCAGCCCAGCAAGGGTTGGACAAAGGTTTGTCCCCTCTCCAGTGACACCTCAGGATTTCAGTTTCTCTATTTCCATGTCTCTGTACCCCTGGAATTCTTCAGTGTTTAACTCCAGACTCCACAGACAGTGCTGAGCTCCTGCTCTCCCATTTTTACACAAAACAATTCCTCTGCAGCCCCAAACTCAAGGACACCTCCCTGTGCCAGGCCCCAAAAGATGGAAACAACAGAGAATTGGGGGAGCCAAGTTGGAGTTTTTGACTGCATTGGCTGCAGCTGCAATTGGAGGATTCAGCAAATCCTGATGTGCAAATGGACAAAAGCGAGAAAGGATGAAAAAGCCGTGAGCCATTGACCACCCAACCCCGCAGAGCCCTGGGGATTCTCCGCCAGGAGCCAACATTTCCCCATCTCGTGTCCCACAGGATGGAGGGWTTTTCCATTAAAAAATGATTCCTCTGAGACAGAGTGAGGTTTGGAATGAGATCCCACCCCTGCTCCTTCCCCCTTTCCAGAGGGGCAGCGAGGAGAGGATGGGCACACCTCGATCCCAGTGGATAAAGAACAGGAAAAAATTATGCTGGAATTATCATCCTCTCCCACAAAGAGCCAGATTTTCCCCCCAGAAACTGCAGAAAAAAAAAAAAATCCAGGACATTCCAGAAGGTTTTCTGGCTTGGGAATTTTGGAAATTTTGGAARAAAAGGCACCAATTCCCCCATTTCCTTTGGAATGAGGGCTGKTTGGAGTTTGTGGGCACCCCTGGGCCCTGCTGGGTGTTTGGGGTTCACCCTCTGGGGTGCTCCCAACACTTCCAAGCCTCCTCCTCTGGGAATAAAAGTCTCAGCAAGGATTTTATCTCCCTGCCCCTGCCTCCCCCACACACCGTGCTGGAACATGAGCAACCCCTGGAAACAGAATTAATTTATTTTTATCAGATCAGGCCGGCTCGATCCGTTTCCAAGCAGACACAGTCTGGCAGATTTGAGTGTTTCTGCCCCCCAAAAAACATCCCTCTGTCCTTTCTGCAGAGCTGAGGGATTCCCAAATGTGTCCCAAACTCCAGGCTCTGGCTCAGGCTGTGGRACCTGGGCAGAGCCATGGATGAGGCAGTGCCTGGAGCCAGGGAGGGGCAGCAGCCTCCAGGCAGTTCCTGCTTTTCTTTGCAGGCTCCTCTGCAGTTTTTCAYGGATTTTTTTTCCCTTTTTTTTTGCCTCAACAGATGCCTCAATTTATCAATTAACTGGATAACGACGAACGCAAGCATGGTGTCATTTCCTAGAAAATGGGCCAAATCCTGTTGTTCCTTTAATCATAAAACTTCCATTAAACCGTTTCTGGTTCCACACAGACTCCCTGGGTCTGGAAATGTAACATGAGGCAGTWCTGACTTAGAAAAACAAACTTTCCTTGCAGTAATCCCTTGAAAATGCAAATGGATTCCAAGCAAGCACTGAGTACAGCAAGGAGCAAAAAAAAATCCAGCATCAATTCACCTTTGTTCTTCAGGAAAACTTAAGAGGCCAGACAAACTTAAGAGAATGAGAACAGACAACCTTAATCCAGGCCTAACAGACCCCCTGGTACACTGAGGGCAGACAAAGCCCCTTCCTGAGGCTACCCCCAAAATGGACCCCGAGTCATGAGATCTTCACCTTTTATCAGTTCTGTCTCATTCACACATCAGGCCCCAATTCTCCAATGAGACCTTCAGGTGATGATGTCACGCATCCCAAACCTGCTCCCCCAATTCTCTGTTGTTCCATATTTTGGGGCTCTGAGGCAGTGAAGTGTCCTTGGATTTCAGGCCCAGAGAGGAATTGTTTTGTCTAAAGATGGGAGAGCAGGAGCTCAGTGCTGTGCACTGGAGAAGTCCAAGAACACAGATACATGAAAATACAGAAACTGAAAATCCTAAGGCATCATTTCCCCCCTCCCTGCTCTCCACTGACCCAGTTTCCCAAAGCCCAGTGTTTTGGGAAGGGGCTGGCTGCTGTGAGATGTCTGAGCATCACTGCAGTGGCTCTAGGAATGACATCAACCCCGGGGATGTCAGTGACATTGTGTGACAGCTCCTGCTCTCCCCTGGCTCTGCTCCTCATCTGAGGCACAGAATTCCAGCACAGCCCAAGGGCTGGAGCGCTGCTGTGCCACCCGTGGGTGCTGGTGTCCTACATTTTGTCACCTCCACTCCAGCTGGGCTGCCCTTTCCAGCAGGATCCCGTCTTTAACCCCAATACTGCACCCCTCCCTGTTCCTACAGCTCCCAGCCCAAAGAAGACTCCCCTCATNCGTTTCTGGTTCCACACAGACTCCCTGGGTCTGGAAATGTAACATGAGGCAGTTCTGACTTAGAAAAACAAACTTTCCTTGCAGTAATCCCTTGAAAATGCAAATGGATTCCAAGCAAGCACTGAGTACAGCAAGGAGCAAAAAAAAATCCAGCATCAATTCACCTTTGTTCTTCAGGAAAACTTAAGAGGCCAGACAAACTTAAGAGAATGAGAACAGACAACCTTAATCCAGGCCTAACAGACCCCCTGGTACACTGAGGGCAGACAAAGCCCCTTCCTGAGGCTACCCCCAAAATGGACCCCGAGTCATGAGATCTTCACCTTTTATCAGTTCTGTCTCATTCACACATCAGGCCCCAATTCTCCAATGAGACCTTCAGGTGATGATGTCACGCATCCCAAACCTGCTCCCCCAATTCTCTGTTGTTCCATATTTTGGGGCTCTGAGGCAGTGAAGTGTCCTTGGATTTCAGGCCCAGAGAGGAATTGTTTTGTCTAAAGATGGGAGAGCAGGAGCTCAGTGCTGTGCACTGGAGAAGTCCAAGAACACAGATACATGAAAATACAGAAACTGAAAATCCTAAGGCATCATTTCCCCCCTCCCTGCTCTCCACTGACCCAGTTTCCCAAAGCCCAGTGTTTTGGGAAGGGGCTGGCTGCTGTGAGATGTCTGAGCATCACTGCAGTGGCTCTAGGAATGACATCAACCCCGGGGATGTCAGTGACATTGTGTGACAGCTCCTGCTCTCCCCTGGCTCTGCTCCTCATCTGAGGCACAGAATTCCAGCACAGCCCAAGGGCTGGAGCGCTGCTGTGCCACCCGTGGGTGCTGGTGTCCTACATTTTGTCACCTCCACTCCAGCTGGGCTGCCCTTTCCAGCAGGATCCCGTCTTTAACCCCAATACTGCACCCCTCCCTGTTCCTACAGCTCCCAGCCCAAAGAAGACTCCCCTCATCTCCACTATCATCCCCTCATGTCCACTATCATCTCCTCATGTCCACTATCATCCCCTGATTCCACCATCATCTCCTCATCTCCACCATCATCTCATCTCCACCATCATCTCCTCATTTCCATCATCATCTCCTCATCTCTATCATCATCTTCTCATTTCCATCATCATCTCCTCATCTCCATCATCATCTCCTCATTTCCATCATCATCTCCTCATCTCCATCATCATCTCCTCATTTCCATCATCATCTCCTCATCTCCATCATCATCTTCTCATCTCCACCAAACCCACCCCAACCCTTCCTTTCCCTGACCAAGCACAAATCATTTGGGAAAACTCAAATTCCAGAGGTCCTGCTCTGACCTAACTCCAGTTATTTTTCCCACAACATAAAAGAGCTCATGAGAGAATATTTTCAAGGTATAACATAACAATTAAAGTGAAATTTCATTAAATTAAATTAGAACTTCTTATTTCACTGCAGGATAAGCAATACTGGCTTAGACAACTTACCTTCACGTCTTACCCCAAGTGCTGGCAGGAGCAAAGCATGGCCATAATTTGGATTTTAAAGCATAAGGCTGTGGGAATTTGGGGCAAACCAGGAATTTCTGGCAGCCTGGGAGGGATGCAGCGCACACGGTGCCCCTGAGGACAGCCATGGAAGGATACAGTTCCCAAAGAGGGTGAGGACAATGAAGTAGATGGAGGAGAACATCCCTGAGCGAACCCCACCCTGCGACTCGATCCCGTGGTACATCACAGCGTTCCAGTCCTCCCCTGTCAGGATCTGCACAGCCAGAGAGGGGAGGGAGAGAGACAGAGAGAGGGTCACTCCAAGGGAAGAGAGATTATGGGGAGCCAGGCTGGGTGATCCCATCCAGGAATRTCCCTGGGGAAGGGATGGACACTGAGGAACACCAGGGACAGCATCACTGGAGGGGGAGGGACGGGATTGTCCCGCTCTGTGCTAGAGCAGATGTGGGTGCTTCAATTAMAGAAGGACCTAAAGGTGTTGGAGAATGTCCAAAGGAGGGCACAGGGAYRGGGAAGGGTCTGGAGGGGCCCAYGAGGAGCAKCTGAGGGCACTGGGATTGTTCAKCTGCAGCAGAGACTGAGCTCAGAGCTCCCCRGGGCTGCAGCTCCTCCCGAGGGGCAGCTCCGATCTCTGCTCTGGGACAGGGACAGGAGCCAGGGAACGGCTGGAGCTGGGCCAGGGCAGGCTCAGGCTGGAGAGCAGGGAAAGGTTCTTGTGTCCCCAGAGGGTGCTGGCACTGCCCAGGCTCCCCAGGGAATGRTCCCGGCCCCGAGGCTGCCAGAGCTCCAGGAGCGTTTGGACAGCGCTGCCAGGGATGGACAGGGTGGGGCTGTTGGGGGGTCTGGGCAGGGCTGGCCATGGGACGGGGTGAAAAAAAGACAGGTAGAAAACAGCCTCAAAATCAGGTTTTCAAATCAAAAAACAACCGCTAGATCAGGTTTTTAAATCCAAACACCGCATCTGCCAGAGGTGCAACTCCATGGGCAGGGACTGGAGAAGACAAAGGGCATGCACTGATTTTAATTCAGCACAGAAATATCTGGTTTATCAGGTTTTCATTTCCCCTAGCAAGAAATCTTTCCTTAATATCAAAGCTTGGATTTTCAATTTGATTTTTGATTTTTTGTGATGCATGAAGTAAAATAAAGAATATGAGAAGGAAGGACTTCTCCTTTCCTAAATCCCACAGGTTTTGGGGGACTTTTTTGCCCTCCCTAAGCAGCAAGAAATATGCAGGAATTTCACTTCTAACACTCCCCCAGGACAAAGTGTGGCTTTACCTGGAAGACAGTGAGGATGGCAGCAGGGAAGGTATCGAAATTCGTGGTTGGAGTTTCATCCTGGAAATTGAACCTGGAGAGAAGAGAAAATTAAAAACCAGAGTGAGGAGGGACAAACAGCTCCCAGGCAAACCCAAAACACCTTTTAACATCCCATAAACCAACTCAGGCAGCAGCATTTTCCACCTGGCAATAACACCCCAGGCAAGCTCAGTGGGGAACATCTCAGAAAATGTTGAAGAGAACCATCAGCACAAACTCAATTTCATTCCCAGAGAAAATTCCAAGGCTCTGAAATTCATTTTCACCCCCAATTAAAAGGAACAATCAAAAGTCTCCAATGATTTTGCAGAACGAGCCATTCCAAGATGTTTTCATCCTCAAGTGTGTGAAAGTCCAAATTGAAATTACCCTCTTAGCAGATAATTTCTTTTTAATATTTTAAAGATAAAACTGGGATCGACTGGGGGAAAAAAAAGAAAGAAAAAGACCAAACAAAACCTTTTCATTATTTCAGTTCAGAGCTGCTGCTGGAGTTGAAATGATAACATTGATAACACTGTGATGGCTCTTGCTGCAAAATCCACCACAACTGATGTTTCTAAGGAGGAGAATCAGATCAAAAAAAAGTTGTGTTTTCCAGCAGGAAAATAGAAAATATTGCAAGTGGATAATCCAGTGGTACTCTGGTTATCAGGAAAAGGAGCAGAAAGAAAAGTGCTGCCTGCCCCAGCCCTGTTTCAGCTCTGGGTGTGCTGGGGACCATGGGGTGATGGAGGAGCTCAGAATTGTGTCCTTCTTCCTCAGGAAAGAATTCAGCTCCAGGGAAAACAGCAGAACATGAATTATTTCCCTCTAAACCACCTCAGAGTGGTTTTAGGACCCAGCCCTAAAAGAACCCTTCCAGAAGATTCCTTACTGTCCTCCGAAGAGCTGCATCCCCAGCAGGGCAAAGACCACGATGAACAGGAACAGCAGGAAGAGCAAACTGATGATGGATTTCATGGAGTTGAGCAAGGAGACCACCAGATTCCTCAGGGAATTCCAGTACCTGGAGAGCAGAGCAGCCAAGGGAGAACATCAATGGGGAAAGGGAGAAATTCACGGGAATTTATCTCTGTGGGACAGGAAAAAGGAAACGGCCTCGAGCGGCACCAGGGCGGGTTTGGGGTGGATGTTGGTCATGGAAAGGGAGGTCAGGTATTGAGAAAAGCTGCCCAGGGCATGGGTATAAGTTTTATAGATTTTTAGGAATTAGTGTATTTATTTAGGATTCTTTTATAAGAAACTTAACAAACAAAGCAATGTCCCCCTGTTTTAATCGAGGCCCCATTTCAAAGATGTGCACTTGGGGACATGGTCAATGGTGGCCTTGGCTGGGCTGTGGGAATGCTTGGACTTAGAGATCTTGAAGGTTTTTTCCAACCTCACTGATTTTGTGATTCTGGTATTTTTTATTATTAAAAAAAAAAAAGGAAAATAAAGACAAGGAATATCAGAGCCTTTAAACTCCCTTCTACTCAAAATTTGTGGGAGGGCACAGACGGTCACTTGGTGTGGGTGCACCCACATGGAACAGGCAGGGAATGTTGGGATTAGCTCCTCGGGAACCCTCTTCCTGGGATTTTTCCACCTTTTGGCATCTCCTCATCCGGCACAGCAGTCAGGAGGGGTGTCAGAAGCAGGGATTTATCAATGAAGGTGAGGCTGGGAAAAGGGGACAGCGAGCCCCAGCCTCCGTTGGACACAGATCAGCGATAAAATCAGGAATAAAATCAGGAATAAAATCGGGAATAAAATCAGGAATAAACCCCTCACTACAACCTGGACATCTTTGCAGGGTCTTCTTCCAAACCCTCCAGTGCAAATATCACCCAGATTTAAATCCCCACATTTTCAACACTCCTGTAGGAGCCTCACACACATCCAGGACCAAGGAATGGCCTCAGAACATGGAAACAAATCCAGGATGTTAAACCCAGCCTGGCAGGAGGGAATGGCCCATCCCAGTCACACCTGACCAGGAGCTGATTTTTGGATGGTTTGGTTTGATCTCCCCATCCCTCGGGACAGCTCCTGGCACATTCCAGGAGGGTGCTGGGAACAGCTCTTCCCTGTCCTGCTGGAAGTGTTTGTGTGAGGAAAACCAATGAATCCAAAAATGCAGGAAGACCTCTGACAAGCTCCTTTTGGGCACAAAGGAGTGGCACACAGGGCTGGATCAGGCAGGAGCAAAGCAGGGATTTAGAGCCCTTTCCCTGCTGAAGTTGTGATTCTGAGGCCATGGAGGGAATTTGTCACTCTTTTCCTCCAACAGCTTCTCTTGTTCCCACCTCTGGCACCGGGAACTGTCACCCAGAGCCATTCCCTGCAGCAGCACACAATTTGTTGTTCCCTGAGCCTCCTCCAGCTGCAGTTTAGGGACAGACCCACACCCTGAGCCCCTTCCCAGCAGAAGGATTCCATGGAGTCCATGAGAAGCTCAGTCAGGTGAGGACAAACACCACCCTTTCCTTTTATCTCTGTTTTACCCTTCTTCCCTCCCCCAGATGGAGCTGGGAGAACCAAACCCCCCCCCCAGGTTTCCCTACAGGAAAAGCAGGATTCTGCATCCCATTCCAAGAAAAATCACCTCCATAACACAGGGACAGAGGTTTTGGGGGACAATTTTGTCTTTTGGGAGAATATCTTCAATTTTGAGTAAATTCAACCAAGTCTGCTCAGGGTCAGTGCTGATGTTGAAGGGGCTGAGCTGCTCTCCTTGGAGGAGGGGAAGGAATTGCTGTTTGACAAAAGGCTCCAGGCCAACCCTGTCCCACACCAGAGGCTCACACCTTGAAGTTAATCCAAAATATCTGGAATTGGGGAGGTTCTGCCTGGCCTTGGAGCAGCTCAGCTCCAATCCCCCTTGGCACAGAGCACTGGGATATAACCAAAGTTGATTTCTGCAGAACCAGCCCCTGTTCAGCTCTGTCATCACACGGAAAAACCATGGAAAGCTGTTTGGTCCTTGCCCTCCTCACTGATTTTAGCCCCTCAAGCTGTGTCCCCTCGTCCTGCTGTCACTTTTTAACCATTTCACTCTGCTGCCACACTCACTTGGGACATGGGAACCAAAATCCCAATCCCAATCCATCCCAATCCTGCTGATTATTCAAAGCAGGAGCACTGCAGCTGTTTCCTGCTAAACACAGAGGCAGAACAAACCAGGGCAGGGAGATTCAGACAAAAATCGCCGTGAAAAAGACGGAAAATGAAGAAAACTACCGAGGGTCGGGATGTTTTTAGTGGCATGAGAGGGGGTGGGCAGCAATCTGTGCCTGCTGCCAGCTCTGTGGAGCCTCTCATGAGTCAGGCAAGCACTGAGCTGTGTGTTCAGGCACTGGGATAATGCAGGATCCCCGTGGGAGCTGCAGGGACCTGGCTCTGGTCACGCAATGAGCTCCATTCTGTCGTGTCTGGTGAAAAATCCTCTTAATCAGGGCAGGAGTGTTCAGCAGCAGTGGCTCAGGATCATCCCTTGCTGTCCTGGGAAGGAGCAGAGCCCTCGGCTTGGGTGGGTGAATTAAACCCCTTCTCCCAAGGAACAAGGGAAAAATGGCTCAAAATGCCAGGGAGGTTTGGGGCAGCATCAGGAGGAATTTCTTCATTGAAGGGTTGTGAAACCCTGGCCAGGCTGTGCAGGGAACAGTGGAGTCCCCAGCCCTGCAAGGATTAAAAAAGCTGCAGATRTGGCACTTGGGGACAGGGGGGAAATGGTGGCCTTGGCAGGGCTGGTTGGGCTCGATGGTCCTGAAGGTTTTTTCCAACCTAAATTGTTCCCTGATCCATCCCTTTATTGTGCTGATGCAGTGAAAGGTCAAAACTCACCAAAAAATAACATTTTAACTTGCAAAAACATTCAAAAGTACAACACACAATCAGCACCAGCAAATCCCAGCAGCTCTGGAGAAAATAATAAGAAATAGTAAGAGAAAATCAGCTCTGGAGAGCTGATAATTGCTCTGCATTTGCTGCAAACCCAGGAGTTTTCCATACACGGAATTACTGCAAAGGTAAATCAAATTTCTGTGACATTTCTGGTGCAGGTACCCACCTTTTTTTTGCTGGACATTTACAGAATTTAATGTTTGAATTTAATCCCCCAGGCCAACAAACAACACAACAAACTACACACAGAGCTGGGATCTGAATAATCATAATTAGCAAGAAACAATTAGCATGAAACAATTAGCAGGTGCAAATCAGCCCCATGGAGCTACAAAACTTGCTCCTGGTTACTGCAAATGTTTTGCTCCAAATTTCTTTATCTCTTTAAAGTGGTTTGGGGTATTTTTGGAGGGAAGGGCTGCTCCCACTCGTGTTGCTTCCAGCTCAGAAGAATTCAGTGACAGCAAGAAGAGGGAACTGAGGGGGGAACAGCGTAAAAAAAATCAGGTGGGAAACAACAGCAGGAGCAGCCAAATTTGTCATTTCCACAGCAGGGTTCAGAAACGCTGCAGGAACAGCTCTGGGTGTGTTTGGGAATGGCACAGGAGCTGTTTGCTGAATACAACAGGAAAGCTGTGGCAGCCTTGGTGAAAATTCCACCTCACAGGCTCCAGATTGAAAATCTCTGACATTCCCAGCCCAGGCAGCGGCAACATTTCCGATTTGTGTCAACACAGCGGCTCAGCCCTGGGATTAGCACCCAGCAATCGCCAGGGAAGCTGCTTTTCCAGAGCCTAAATATTTAAGGAATTGTCACCAGATCAGTGGGAAGTTGATAGGGCTTAGTAAAGAAGAAACTTGGGGGGGGTTGCCAAAAAATATGAGTAAATAATGTGATTTTTGTTTTAAGTGGGCTTAAAGAGAAAGTAAAGGAGGACATTGGTTCCTCAGGAGGCTGCAGGACAAAGGTGGAGAAAACTGTATGGGACCCTGGGGAAAGAAAGGAAGGAAAAGAAAGAAAGAAAGAAAGGGAGAGAGAAAAGAAAGGGAGAGAGAAAAGAAAGGGAGAGAGAAAAGAAAGGGAAAGGAAAAAGAAAGGGAAGGAATGAAAGGAAAGAAAGGAAAGAAAAGAAAGAAGGAAAGAAAGCAAAGAAAGAAATGAAAGAATGGAAAGGACTGTTAAAATTCCTTATGGATGCAAGTACAGGAATGCAGGAATCAGAGTTCAAGCTCAGGAATTCCCTAAATTTCCACCTGCCCAGTAAAGGAAAGGGGAATTCTCCACCTGCAGTTTCCATCTGCTCCTGTCCCCCAGTGGAGCCTCTGGAGGTGCAGACACATAGAGATTTTGTGCCAGCTGCTCCAGGACTCCAGAACACTGGGTTTTTTATTATTTTTACCTTTTTGAGCCATCTAATCATTCATTTATTGTTGATAAACATGGAGAGCACTCCTCCCAGCCCTGGGGCTGGTGACACAGATCTCCTGGGGTGCTCAGAGGGAGCCACACTTACTTGGTCACTTTGAAAATCCTCAGCAGCCGCAGGGCTCTCAGGACGCTGATGCCAAAGGACGTTCCCGGCTTCACCGCAGCCCAAATGACCTCGAAAATGCTGCCCACAATGACCTGCGAGGAGAGGGCACAACTCCTGCTGAGCTCCCGGGGCTGCTTCCCAGGAAAGCCCAGGAATCAGAGCTTGGGCTCTTTTTCTTACAAAAACCTCAGGAGAATCATAAATGACCCAGGAGCAGTGGGAAACCTCATCCCAGCTTCCTCCATCCCAGTCTGGCCATACCCGGGTGGAGAACACCCCATGATTTCTACACACAAAGGAGCTGGTTGCTCTCTCCTCCAGTATCAAACTACCTTAAAAATATATTTTTTGAAGGACATCGTAATTTTTAATCATATTTTTTAACATTGGTTCAACAGCAAGTGCCCCTGTGACTTTTACACACAAAGGAGATTGTTGTTTTCTTCTCCAACATCAAACTGCCTTAAAAATACCTTTTTTTGAAGGCTAGTATAAATTTTAATGGCATTTCTTAACACTGACTCAACTGCAAATGCCAAAAATTCATCTTCCCACCCCACACACCCTGCAGGGGGGCACTGCCCCATCCTCCCCTTCCCTTCAGCAGAAATCTTCACCTGGAGCAGAGCAGCAGCTCTGGGTCAGATCTACCAGAAACTTCTGGCAGCTGAGGGCCTTGAGAAGAGCAATTAAAGCAATAATTCTGGTGAAATCCTGCAAAGCAGCTGGGTCACGCATCCAATACCTGCCTGGACCTCAGCCTTGGGGTAAAAACTCTTCCAAATCGAGGTGGGGCTTGAAAGTTTTGTTTTGGCTTAAGGATGGCAGAGAATTCACATCAACGAATGGAAGAATCCTCTCCAAAATCCTTTCTTGGGAAAAGGACTAACAGGAATGGGGTGAGCATGGCAATTACACCCACCCAGGTTTTTGGGGAGTTAATGGGATCAAACAGGCATTTCCCTGCCAATTTGGCACATATTTGTTGGTATTATCCATATGAACCCCTCATTTCTGAGGTCCCAGCTCCCAGCTGGGCAGAGCACACCACAAACACCAGTTTGGAACTGGTTCTCACCAGAGCCCGGCTGGTTTGTGCTGGGGAGAGGATTCATGGGGGGAGCAGGGCTGAAAATGCCTTTCCTGGACAGAAATTTGTGTGTCTTTGAAAATTCCTGCTTGAACACCCTGATCTTGCAGGAAATACAGTGGAAAGGGAGATTCCCAACAGCTGCTCATCCAGTTACTCCCATCTAAAGGTAAAGGAACCAAAACTTTTCTTGCAGCATCAGGAATCAGCAAAAATGTTTCCTCAGCCCCTCCACGTGTTCCACTGGTCATTAATGCTCCTGGTATCTCTGCAGGCTCCCCTGGGTGCCTGTTCCACATCAGATCCCACTGGACTGCCACTCCCAGGGCCGATGTGGCTTTGATTTGTTGTTTTGATGAGCAGCTGTTTTGCAGGGTGGATACCCAGATCTCCAGGAAATACAGTGGGACAGGGAGATTCCCAACAGCTGCTCATCCAGTGTCTCTCAGCTGAAGAAAAAGAAACCAAAACTTTTCTCGAAGCCTTGTGAATCCCTCGTGAATCAGCAAAAACCTCTCCTCAACCCATCCAGTGGTAATTAATTTTCCTGGTGTCTCTGCAGGCTCTCCTGGGAGCCTGTTCCACACCAGACCCAGCTGGGCTGTTGCTCCCAGGGCTGATGTCGCTGTGATTTGTTGTTCCATCCTTTGCGCTCGCACGGTCTCGTCCCGCTGGTTTGTCACACTAAACTGGGGACACATCTCTGTGATGTTCCAGGGCTGAATTCATTCTGGGGGCTGGAAGGTGGGTGAGGGAGAAAAAAACATGGCTGGGAGGAGGATCCCTGAGGATTCTCTGCAGGAGGAGGAATTAGAAACAGATCAGCGGCTTTGCCTCCTGGGAAACGCTTGGCAGAGCTCAGAGCCAGCGCTGTGCACACCACAGAGCACAGAGACCTCCAAGAGCTCATCTTTGGCTCTGTGCAAACTCCTCAATTACCTGCCCCTGATTGCTGTGGAAAGAGTATCCTGGGTGCAGGGATCCAAGGAAAGCAGCAGCGAGCACTGGGGGCAGCTCAGAGCCCACCCAAGGCAGGATATCGGTCTCATATCAGCCACAAGGCAGTGCCACCCCTGAACAGAGATTTGTGCTCTGATTTCCTCTGGGGACAGTCTGGGTTCGGACACTGTCCCTTGGGCTGTGCAGTCCAGCCCATCCCAGCCCTCGGAGCCACCACAGCTGCCAGGACACCCTGGAGAGGACAATCCCACGCTGGGACAGCTTTGTCAAACCTCGGGCTGCTGGACACGGGTGATTCCTCAGCTGGAGGCTTTCATCTCAAATTCCATTCATTCTGAGCTTCCACAAACAAAATAAACGGGCTCTGCCTGCAGCCTTGGATTGAGCAGGGTCACTCACTGAAGGTGACAACTCCTCTTTTGTGGGAGCAGGGCAATTTTGCTCCGTGGGGAATCGAGTCACTCACGGCATTTTGACAGATAAAGCCCAGAAACCCCAGCCTGAATTGCAGAGCTGGGCTGGTGCTGAGCGCAGTGACCTGCCCTGCTCTCCCTGTGCCTGTGGCTGTACCCAAAGCTCTGGATCAGGGCTATCACAGCAGCCCCAGCCCTGCTCAACCCATGCCAGGAGATAAAAGAGGCCCAGTTCTCCTCTTCCAGCACAGATTGCAGCCTAACAGCCTTTAATGAATCAATTAACATCCACATGCCTGCTCTGTGTTCGGGGAGCCAAACCCAGCCCTGCCATCCACACCAGAGCTGCAGTTCTGATGCCTTGGGATTTCAGTTTCTCTATTTCCATGTCTCTGTAC
>NW_026624324.1:0-3706 GCF_030028575.1 Malurus melanocephalus
TGGGATGAGCAGTGGGTATGGGATGAGCAGTGGTTATGGGATGAGCAGTGGGTATGGGATGAGCAGTGGTTATGGGATTTGTGTGATCTGTAGTGGATCAGCCTTTGGTTTGTGGTGTGAAACAGCTTTTGGTTTATGGTGTGAACCAGCTTTTGGTTTATGGTGTGGATCAGCCTTTGGTTTATCGTTTGAATCACCCTTTGGTTTATCGTGCTCCCCAAGCACATATGTTGGCTGTTGTTTGGGTTCATTTTGAATTATACCAGAGGGCACATTGCTTTCTTGCTTTCTTCCCTTGCCTCTTTGCTTTTTTGTGGATTGCATTTTTTGTAGATTGCCCAGTGGCCTCCTGGATATTCAGCGGGCTGTTGTGCTGTAACTGGACCGTAAATAAAACCAATCTAGCAAAAAGAAGAAAGTCCACTTTCACTCTATTTTTACCATAATGGTTTGTGACTCGCTTCTAAGGAAAAGAAAACCCTAAACACGATAGAAACTTTGAAACTGCATTTGGGCACAGAGCAGTGGATACCCAGTACCCAATCTTTGCCCACTGGGTGGAATCCCCCAGAGGTTTTTGAAGCCCACAAAAATACAAACATGAAACAATGGGGCACATGCCAGCCCCGTGACTATTTGGTTTAATAGCATTTTCAAAGCTCTCCAGGTAAGACAGTTTAATGCAGTTAAGTACTGATTGTGAATGATGGCATACCCATAAAACCCAAATTCCACATTTACTTTAAGACATCCTAGCAGGAAAAGGTTTCTTTCACTGCAAAATAATGAAAGAAAAATAAAGAGCAAATGGAACTGTTTTATTCTTTTAGAAATGGCAAAAGAGGGCGGTTCAGCTGTACTTTTCTCCAGCATCCCCTTGTACCCAGACAGCCCCTCAGAGCTGCCAGGAATTGTGCACAATTCCCCAGGGCATGAGGAACCTTCTTCCAGATTCCTGATTTTATTCCTGGATCTGCTGTGGCCTTCTCTGTTCACCCTGACACCACTTGTTTGAGACTGGTTTTTCCTACCTTGAAAACTTATTTTCCATTACAAGTTTCTGTGACACTGATGTCCCCACTATTAATATTTTTAATAGTTACTGCAACATACCTAGCTAATAATCACTGGGATTATTTTAGATATCTGGCAGAGCAAGAGTCAGTAAAACTTTTTTTTTACCGCTAAAAATCACTTCATTGATTTAATGAAAGTAGAACAAAATTCAAGAGAAACTTGGTGATGTTTTCACAGGGGAAGGGAGAGTCTAATTCTGTGGATTCAGTATGTGGGGCACTTCCCACTGGGAAGGAATCAGTGAGACAGTGTAGAGTTAAGAAAATAAAAGTCCTAAACTTACTAGAAGATGCTAAAACTCAGAAATAATTTCTAGAAAGTAAAAAATTTGCAATCACTAAACTTAACTCTGGAAACAGGATCATTTGGGGAACTGCTGCCCCAATTTACATCTGCAATCAGCCCCTTGGTGGCTGAAGCCACACTGGCTAAAAAGGGGTGTTTGCCATTTGGAAAGGATCAAGAAATCTTGAAAAATATGGAAATCGTGCAGAATTACAACTGAAAAGTCCTTTGTTCACAAGGAAAGCAAATCTTTCCCTTTGCAGGTGTGAAAATGCAGGAGGAATGTGATCCCTGAGAGCACCTGCTCCAGTTTGGGCTGGAGAGCAAGGACAGGACTAAAGCCAAGGCTGAGCCCTCTCCTAAACTGAACCACACCTCGATTATTTCACTGCTTCTCACTATATCCCAAGAAAAAAGGGGAGAAATTTAAGGTAAGAAGTGAACGTCCTCTCTCCATCTCAATCTCTCTGCTTACAACAATGTATTACTCCTCACTGAAATAATCTAGGAACTTCAAAGGTTTATGTTTGACTGGAAGAGTTCAGTTTTTTTTAAGAGTAGATGTAAAAAGTATCAGTATTCAGTATTCACACACCAGATTTGTGCTCACATTGAAACAAACAGTCTAAAAGAAGAACCAGAGAGGAAATTTTCTGTTCAGGAATAACCAACTTCCCATCGTGCTGATTTTCAATGTTTCTCTCCATATTGAAATTACCAGAGCTCCCTTGTACATGTTGAAAGGAAGGGAGTTAATTGGTGAGTGATCAAAGATTTCTGCTTGGTAATTTCCAATCATTCCAGGGCAGGATTCCTGTGGAGAGGAAAAGCAGCCATCACTAGGGTGCTAAATGATGAAAGGCAGTTATATATCCACCCAAATCCCCTGTAAAACCGCAGCAATCTCAGAAGAATTATAAACCTGCTTTTCTGCAGAGGAGCCCCAGACTCAGCACTGTGTAGAGAATGTTGTTAAAGAATAGTTGTTTAGGAAAAGAAGATATGATAAGATTTAACTAATTGAGTTAAAATTAGGGTAGATATGAGGGAGGATTGAAAAAGATAAAAATAGTAAAAGAATGAAGAAATTGTGATTATAAGTGTATATATGAAGGAGTTTTTGTAATATGAGAAGTTATTATTATTAATAAAAATAAAATTAATAGAAATATAAAGAAATGTCACTATAAATAGATACAGAGGGGTGGGATTAACCACCATTGCATTGTCTAATGATAAACTATGCTTTTACAATATATATGAACTTATTCTCTTAATTATAAAAAAGCAGAAGTCCCAAAATAAAATTAAGACTTGATCATCATCAGATGTGCTTGTCTTCCTTCAATTCTTACAACAGCACTGTGCATCCTCTGTGCCACAGAAAGGGACAGTGACAAAGATTTCTCCCTCCTTTCTGCACATCCTCCAGCAGCTCCAGCAGCATCTCCTCTCCTTCCCATGGGTTTGAGCCTCTCTGCTCTCCAGCATCAGGTGGGTGATTTTAATAACTCATTAAAAAATATTTTTAAGAACTCATTTAATATTTTTAATAACTCATTAAAAATATTTTAGTGAAATATTTTAGTGAAAATATTTTAGTGAAAATATTTTAGTGAAAATATTTGCCTGTAGCAACCTGAACAGAATCAGCACCACCAGGAGAGAACTCCCATCCCCAGACAAACACTGTCACTGTCACTGTCACAGTCACAAAGCAATGGACACTCTGCTCCCTGGAAAGCGCTTGGAAAAGGGGATTTTATTACTCACCACCATTTTATTACTTAAAACGAATGGAGATTGGTGATTGACCTGAATTGTTCACACTTGTAGGATCAGGCAGGATCAGTGTCCCTTGCTGGAGGTGATGTCCCCCAGCCCAGGTTGGCTCATGTCCCCAAACGGAGTGAGAGGAGGGGATGCTGCCCCCAGCAGCTCTGAGCTGTGGGATTTGGGGTCTCTGGGAAATTCTGCAGCTCTGATCCCCTTTTCCATCCATTCCACAGCCTCCTCTGTGCCACAGGAAGGGACAATGACAAAGATTTCTCCCTCCTTTCTGCACATCCTCCAGCAGCCACTGCATCTCCTCTCCTTTCCATGGGTTTGAGCCTCTCTGCTCTCCAGCATCAGGTGGGTGATTTTAATAACTCATTAAAAATATTTTTAATAACTCATTAAAAATATTTTAGTGAAATATTTTAGTGAAAATATTTTAGTGAAAATATTTGCCTGTAGCAACCTGAATAGAATCAGCACCAACAGGAGAGAACTCCCATTCCCAGACAAACACTGTCACTGTCACAGTCACAGTCACAAAGCAATGGACACTCTGCTCCCTGGA
>NW_026624324.1:4622-7283 GCF_030028575.1 Malurus melanocephalus
CATGGCCAGGCTCTAGATTTAACAGCTGTGTGTCTCTAGATTTAACTGTCAGTGTTCACTGTATCAAATTGTCTGTACACTATCAAGAATTGAAGGAAAAATGTTTCATGCTAATGGAATGTGTGTTGTGCTAGTGATTTCCACTGGTTTTAATAACCCTAGATATTTTTTTTTGCTCCTGCTTTCTCCCAATTTGAAAGCTCAATTAATTTTGAGCTACAACTCTGTCTATCATTTCAACCACATGTGGCAGAGGGAGAATTCATGCGAGATTATGGTTAATTTTTGGTATTTTCTGCTGCCTAATGACAGGTGTGCTGTCCTAAATAATTAGCTTTCAAAAAGGGATCCCCCCAACCCTTCTCTGAAACTGGGTGGTGATCTCAGTTTTACTTCATTAAGCTCCTGACAGCTCAATGTACTCACATCTGTTACTGTTTGGTAGTTTGATTCCAAGAACACAAATCGCTTCAAGAACTGGCAACAAATTCATTCAGGCTCATGATGCAGATCAGAATCCATCTGTTTCCTAATCAAAAGCCATATTTTCCCTGCAGTGGTGTCAGCACTATCCCAACTTAGACCTTCTCTCTGCCCTAAACATGAGAGGTGGAATTCTTCCTGTAAGCTGCATTTATTTGAATTGGATGTTTAAAATGCATCCAAATATTCTGGTATCTGATATTCCAGCCCTTGGATTTGATCCATCTGCTTGCCCTGGACATTGTTATCAGACATTTTGTACCAAAAGCTGAATCTGAAAGTCCGTTCTGAAATGGTTCTAAATCGTAACAGAGAGAAAAACAAGGTGATGAATCAAATTTTAACTTGGGTTTCCAGTTATTTGCTTTCTGGAGTAAAATCCTTTGCCTACCCCAAGCATAATAAAGCTGACTAATGTCTACAAAAGGTCACCTGAGGCCAGGTGTCCATAGGGATTAACAGAGGAACTGCAGCTTTGTCATTCCCAAAATTTGGACAACAGCCCATGGGATATCTGGCCAAACACCACAAATTCCAGACTGGGGCAAATCTGAGAGAATCTCACATTTCAGGATTTTGCCTTAGAATGGGAGGACTGAGGGGAGATTTTGTGGATTATGATAGGGAGGGTCTGAATAAATAACAATTAATAACAATTAATAACAATTAATAACAATTAATAACAATTAATTTGGGTTTGAAACAGGGAGGTTGTTTTTGCCATACATTCATCAGAAGATCATCTCTCAATGGTTTTATGGGTTCACTGAGATTTGTGAACTCAGACAGCTGAGATTTTGCTGTCCTGCAGTGTCTGACAGAGTTGGGATACAGGAATAGGGATGGTCTGAATAAATAACAATTAATTTAGGTTTGAAACAGGAGGTTGTTTTTGCCATACATTCATCAGAAGATCATCTCTCAATGGTTTTATAGATTCACCGAGGTTTGTGAACTCAGATGAGGCTTTGGTGTCCTGCAGTGTCTGACAGAGCTGGGATACAGGAATAGGGAGGGTCTGAATGAATAACAATTAATATGGATTTGAAACAGGGAGGTTTTTTTTTTTTTTTTGCAGTACAGACATTAGAAGATGATCTCTCAACAGACATTGCAGTGGCTCTATAGATTCACTGAGATTTGTGAACTCAGACAGATGAGGCTTTGCTGTCCTGCAGTGTCTAACAGGGTTGGGATACAGGAATAGGGAGGGTCTGAATAAATAACAATTAATTTGGGTTTGAAACAGGGAGGCTGTTTTTGCCATACATTAATCAGAAGATCATCTCTCAATGGTTTTATGGGTTCACTGAGATTTGTGAACTCAGCTGAGCAGGAGCTTTGCTGTCCTGCAGTGTCTGACACAGCTGGGACACAGGAATAGGGAGGGTAAATAACAATTAATTTGGGTTTGAAACAGAGAGGTTTTTTTTGCAGTACAGACATCAGAAGATGATCTCTCAATGGTTTTATGGGTTCACTGAGATTTGTGAACTCAGACAGATGAGGCTTTGCTGTCCTGCAGTGTCTGACAGAGTTGGGATACAGGAATAGGGATGGTCTGGGTAAATAACAATTAATTTGGGTTTGAAACAGGGAGGTTGTTTTTGCTGTACATTCATCAGAAGATCATCTCTCAATGGTTTTAGAGGTTCACTGAGATTTGTGAACTCAGATGAGGCTTTTCTGTCCCACAGTGTCTGACAGAGTTGGGATACAGGAATAGGGAGGGTCTGAGTAAATAACAATTAATTTAGGTTTAAAACAGGGAAGTTGTTTTTGCAGTACAGACATCAGAAGATGATCTCTCAACAGACCCTGCAATGGTTTTAGAGGTTCACTGAGATTTGTGAACTCAGACAGCTGAGGCTTTGCTGTCCTGCAGTGTCTAACAGAGTTGGGATACAGGAATAGGAAGGGTAAATAACAATTAATTTGGGTTTGAAACAGGGAGGTTGTTTTTGCTGTACATTCATCAGAAGATCATCTCTCAATGGTTTTATGGGTTCACTGAGATTTGTGAACTCAGACAGATGAGGCTTTGCTGTCCTGCAGTGTCTGACAGAGTTGGGATAAGGAATCTGCTCCTGGCAGCACTGCTCATGGATGAACTGCAGATCCTGATTCCCAGTTTTAGTCTGGTTTGCTGCTACACAATGGATGAAGTCGATAAAAAAT
>NW_026624324.1:9243-10915 GCF_030028575.1 Malurus melanocephalus
AACATCTCCACTCGTGACAATAAATTAGTGCTCAGTGGACACTGTGGAATAATTTCAGAGCACTTTAGGACAGGCTCACACGGGTATTTGCAGCTGGTGATCCCCTATTGCTCACAGATCTGAGGCCCCGTGCAAGTGAAAMCATGACAAATCTATTTTTATCTTTAATCATTCATTGGAAAGCACTGACAGGCACATTAGGGACTTCTGTCTAAAATTAGTTCTGTTCATGCTGGAAGCAACCATTTATCCTMTCAAGCTATTTGTACGTTTAATGTCAGAAGAATTCTGGGAGCTGTTCTGGTTTTGTGCAAAGTTTGTCTGAAATACTCGATTTGTTCCTAGAACATGGCATTGCTGCTGTAATTACCATCCTAAAGCTTTATGAATTGTGTGTTATTAAGATCTGTGTTACAGATAAACATCAATGTCTCTGGAAGCTGAGCAGTGAGAGAGGAAAGTGCTGAGATTTACTATCAGGAGGGTGCTGATGTTTCCATCAGGAGGGTGCTGATGTTTCCATCAGGAGGGTGCTGAAGTTTCCATCAGGAGGGTGCTGAAGTTTCCATCAGAGGATGCTGAGATTTGCCATCATAGGATGCTGAGATTTGCCATCACTGAGATTTGCCATCAGGAGGATGCTGAATTTGCCATAAGAGGGTGCTGAGATTTGCCATCAGGAGGGTGCTGAAGTTTCCATCAGGAGGATGCTGAGATTTGCCATCAGAGGATGCTGAGATTTGCCATCAGGAGGGTGCTGAGATTTGCCATCAGGAGAGTGCTGATGTTTCCATCAGAGGGTGCTGAGATTTGCCATCAGGAGGGTGCTGGGAGTTGCCATCAGAGGATGCTGAAGTTTCCATCAGGAGGGTGCTGATGTTTCCATCAGGAGGGTGCAGCAGCCATCCCAAAAAGCAGTGGATTTTTCTCCATCTGTCGTGCCCATGGTCATCATAGGTCCAGTGACACCACCAAGGCCAGTAACAAATAATAAACAACATTCTCATCTGCAGGAAAATGCTCTGATCAGACACTTTAGAGGCACAGAGAAACCCCAGYCCTCTTTATGACATGGCACTCCCAGTTCTAATCACCTTTCCTGATTTTTTTTTTTCTTTGGAGAATAAGGAGCACATAAAACAATCCTCCACATGTTAACCCAGCACTGCTGCTGCCACCCTGTTTTTTCCCCAGTGCCCAGGCAGCTCTCAGAACATCAGTTTTGCTCATGCCCGAAGTGGTYACAGGTTTAGTGAGATTTGTTCACAGGGATTAAAGGCATTTTTTAAACCAGGAGTCAATTTGTGTCCAAAGCAGGAGCACAGGAGAAGTCACAATAATCCCTCTCACTGCAGCTCCACCGCTGTTCCAGGAGAACAGGGAAGGTGGAATAGGTGTGGCTGGCACACAAATCTTGAGGATGACTATTAAATATTCACTACAAAGTGATCCGAGTGACCAGAACCGATCCCTCTGCAGCGATTGTTCTGTGCTTGGGTTGCTCCGCCACTGGATGTCACTCTTAGTCTGAGCACATCAAAGCAAACGGCATTTGTTGGGCATTAGAAAATGTTTAAAGGCATGAAATGATGTYTTTAAACATCATCGAGATGAAACCGAGTTCATTGCAGAGGGATCATATCTTCAGATGCTGAAAGAATTTGCTCAGGTC
>NW_026624324.1:12740-13967 GCF_030028575.1 Malurus melanocephalus
GTAATTTCAACCCAGGTATAATCACTGTAAATGGCATTAARAGCTTGTCTACAGACAAATTGCATTGCTCTGGTTATAATGGGATTGTTGAAACTCAGCAAATCCCCAGATCCAGGTATGGCTGMAATCACAGAACAGGAAGGGAAAGAAGTTATAACAAACCTCTCAACCTTTTTGGGCTTATATTGACAAAGCTTTTTCATTCAAAAGAACTCCTAACTCACAAAAATGATTGGATTTGAACAGAAGCAATGAGAGCCCAWCCTGAACCATGGCACTGTGATGTAGCAATGCTGAAAATTTCATACATTTAAACTTGAACAGATCTAAAAGTCCTTCCCACTGAAGTTCATGGTGAAATTCCCCCTTATTTAAGTGGGAACTGCAGAGTTCAGAGCAGTAACTCCCTGTACCAGGTTCTGTCTCCAAAGCTGAACTCGAGAARTGACCTAAATATTCAAAAATTACTCGGTGGCTGTTATTGAGTCTATTTTTGAGTGAGGAACTGCAGACTCCTCAAAGAAACTTGATCACCAGAGATGAAGATTTCACAAGGCAGCACCTTTTAATGGATTTCAGTTTGAGGCACCCTGAACCACCAATCACTCCTGTAAAAATTGGGTCAGAGTCAGCCCCATCTTCCCCAAAGTGCTGTAAAAGTAGAGTTAAGTGTATATAAACTTATTTATAATTTTGTATTCTGCTTAGGAGAGATGGCAAAGTATAGTGCTGAAACCCTTTTGGATGATATTCACTGAGGGACAACAGAACAAACATCATCCACGGGGCCTTTTGTGCTAAATCCTCTTTCAGCCCTGCTCTCAATAGATAAAAAAATCTGTATTTATTAGTGTATTAGATAAAAATATTAGATTTTAAAAAATCTGTGTTTATTAGTGTATTAGTTAAAAAAAATAGATTAAAAATATCTGTGATTATTAGTGTATTAGATAAAAATATTAGATAAAAAAAATCTGTGTTTATTAGTGTATGAGATAAAAAAATAGATTAAAAAATCTGTATTTATTAATGTATTAGATAAAAAAATTAGATTAAAAAAATCTGTGTTTATTAGTGTATTAGACAAAAAATTAGATAAAAATATCTGTGTTTATTAATGTATTAGATAAAAAATTAGATTAAAAAAATCTGTATTTATTAGTGTATTAGATAAAAAATAGATTGAAAAATCTGTGTTTATTAGTGTATTAGATAAAAAAATAGATT
>NW_026624324.1:15238-17275 GCF_030028575.1 Malurus melanocephalus
TAAACCCAACTCGATGAATTTAATTTCCTTTTGGTGAAGGATTTCTCTTTACAGTGCTACTACACCAGTCCACGTGTTGGCTTTGAGCTGCCAGCTCCTCAGGGCAAGGTTTAAATTAAGCACTCTTCTTTTCCTTTCTTTTCTTTTTTTTTAAATCAGGAAACTATTTATATTCATTTCAAGCTTTGTAATCTGCTCCAACCTACTGTTCAAAAATAACAAACAAAAGAATACCCAAAGCTAAATTTTGACTCTACACCCCTATTTAATCAGCCTTGTGGCACATTGGAAAACAGAGCATTTAGTTCCACTTCATTATTATGGGGGTAAAAAAATAAACCTTCCAGTCAGGCTTAGAGCATTGAAACACCTAAAGCCATATCCTAATCTGCACAGCACATGGGTATAACACAGATAGGCAATTTTGGTTTCCTTGGGGGCTCTGTGTGTTCCATCAGCCCTTTCTGACACTGCCAGGGGTGTCTGTCAGGTTTTGGTGGGTGTTCACAGAGGGACTGGAKCAAGGAAAGCTGAAATTAGAAATACACACAGAGCTGGCATCAATTCACACTGAAATCAGGATGAATTTAGCAGTGCTGCAGTGAAAGCTACCCGCAATTAAAGCAAAGAGTTTTACCCTTAATGCAAAATCCTCTGTATTGCCTATCCAGGCCATGCCCACAGCACAGTTTGGGGTCACTGGAGAAGAGAGAGACAGGAGAGAAAAGTTCTTCTAACCTGGAGAAGACTCTCATCCCCTTGCGGTAAAAATCCCCACAAAATTCTGTGGTGTCACAACATTTAGGAACAAGGTTCCATGAGCTCTGGAATGGCAGCTGACTTGACTCAATTATAGTAATTTCAATTGTCTGGTCCTTCAGCAAGTTTTCAACTGGCATCTGAGAATATGAGGTCATTGAAAAATGAGCCTCAAATTACAATAATGACAGAATAATAATATCTTTGAACTCATCTGTGTTTTCTTCTTTCRCATGTTATCCGACATTCGGATATAAAAATAAACAAATGTAAATACTGCCTGATGATGCTGCTAGAAAACACCAACAGAGATTGAAGAATTAATTAAAATGGATAAATATGATCTGAGGAAGGCCCTATCTGGAACTTTTGGTTTTGAAATACTTAAAGCTGATTATTTATTTCTCTGTCTTTTCTCTCTGACTGGGCACTGCCTTCATCAATATGACCACATCCATTCCAACCCTTAGGAAGTGATATGAAAACACTCTTCTGCTGGTCCAAAATTATGGAGGTGTTCTAAAAGCAGTCATGTTGGAATATAAGAAAGAGGCACCAAGTCGTAATTTCTTAATGAAGATAACGAAGCATTTCTGAATCTAGCCACCCAATCAAAAACTATTTTAAGTTGTTTTTCAAAATGAATCCATTTCAGGGACTAAAATTGCTCAGTGTGGTTTTTGTGCAGTGGTCAGAGATCACAGACAGCGTTGTGTTGTTGGTGCGGCTGCGTCAGCGGTGCCAGGAAGGGCAGAGTTGGTGACACCGAGGGTTCCTGTGGCCGGGTGACGGTCACTCCGGGATCACTGTGAGGATCACTCGGGGATCACTGTGCCCGCTGTGGGCATTTTGTTTGATAACCAAAACCTTGGTCCGTAAAGCCTTTTCTCTGTCCARTTCTCCTGTGCGCCGCCGAGGAGGGGGAGATGCAGGGATGGGATCGCAGAGGATGCTGCGGGCACTCGCCAAACACGCGTTCTGCTGGCCCATTTTGCAGCCCCGTGTGCGCAGGCACAGAGCAGCTCCAGCAGCACAGACTGATTTAAAACACAGACACGTAAGCACAGAGAAACCCCACCTCCCTGGGATGCTGAGCGAGGGATCCAACGGGCAGAAATGGCACGGAACACTCCTCCCAGCGTCATTGTGACCATCGCAGCTGCGGCCGAGGGAGGGGGAGGAGGGAGGATGATGCAAAGCGCTCGGAATCGCTCTCTGCGAACGCCAGAATGCAGCGTTCAGTGGGAGGAGGAGCTGGGAGCCGCCCGATAGAGCTGG
>NW_026624324.1:22285-25650 GCF_030028575.1 Malurus melanocephalus
GCATCTGTGCAGCCCCGGGCTCCCACCCTGCCCACACGGTTTATCCAGCAGCTGTGAGATTTACTCCACCAGCGGCTCTTGGTCACTTCTCTTCAGAGCTCATTACAAAGAGTAATTAAATGGTCGTAACGTCCCCAGCCTTAACCCTATTTAGTAGATAAAGTGGATAATTAAGCACTGTTAGCTCCGTTTTGCCATGGAAACTGGTGAGAGAGGCTAACACAAGGTCACAGGGCCACTGAGTCAACTTAGGATCATGGTGCATCAGTTACTGTCCCCATCATCCAAAAATGCTGGGATATTTTGTTGACTTTTAGGAGTTAYGGATCAAAACTACTATTCCTGTCTYRTCACTGAGAAATCYAASACAGAGAAGTATTACATGATTTAACAAATAGAGTATTTGAGAACTTGAAATGAKCACCGGGATGTTTTCCATCTGCCAGGGGAGAAGCCACCCTCTCTTTTAAACGTCTGTCTCATATATAATACATAATGAATCAGTGAGCTGTGACCAATCTGATACCTGGCCAGTGAAAATGAGTTTTAAATGTCATTATTTGTAACTGCCCCTGTAGAATCACAATGTTCTGTCAGTTTGTCACGTGTGTGAGTGCAGTGACAGCTCGGAGATGTTGGCCAGGCCTCTCCTCTCCCCTGAGAGCACCTTCCCAGTGCTGCCCGTGAGTCACGGGGCTGTCACCGAACCACTGCATCCTGCAGCCTATGAATAGCTCCATTCCTATAAACYATTATCTCACTTTCAGCCAGTCCAKTTGCCTGGTTCTGAAAYGTTTATCTTGCCCTAACTGCCAGCCTAAAGGTGGAATGCTATTTTCAGCTTATGAGACACTTAAAGAGAGATAAATTTTAAAATATTCTCATTTCCTTTATGTTTTTAATACCTTAGTATTTATGCAAGATTATACAAATGGAAGACCTCTATTTACTCACAACATACAAATAAAACTGACAAATTTTCTCTTCTTACATGTCACAAGCTGGTTTCTAGCTGGTGGAAAAGACTTCAAGCATTTTTGGCTTTACTCCTATGGCAGACCAGTAAGGCTGAAGAGACCACGTGCACTGCACCAGAGAGCCACCAGTGTGGACAGTGACTGTCCAACAAACATTGGGTCATYTGAATCACCTCACTGGGCCATTCCATTTCTCAGAAAACACACAATTATACTCACACAATCATAACAAACTTTGAGTTTCATACTTCATTTTAAACCTATGGAAAACCTGTGACAGCTGTAAAGAGTGGGAAAAGCGTACCCATTACATAATGTGTAGATAATGAAGAGCATCTTGCATAACCCACTGAGGTGCAAAAGCTTTTAAAGGGCAATTGCCTTTACTGAATTTTGAATAAGGGTGAAAAGCAGAATTTCAAAACTGCCATTCTATCTAAAATTCTTCATGAGAACTAAGTGGAGGGTTATTTCTTGCCAAGTAATTCAGGTATAATCACCTGGGCCATGATCCCAGCACCAGACACAGGGTAACATTCCCTAAATTGGATCAGCACTCCAATGCAGTTTGGAGTTAAATGACCTGGGTAACTCCTTTCTTGTGTGGACAGACTGACTGCTCACAGCTCTGAACCRTGGAGGAAGTGCTGGAAAACACTGGAGACACCCAAAAGATTTAGATTGTTTCACTGCTTAGAAACTACCCCAACACCAACCAACCCAAACTAGTCAAAGGCCAAGCTTTGTGGAGAGCTGGAAGCAGCTGGAGTGCCATAAAGACAGTTGTGGTGGTGCAGTGATGGTTCCTGTCCCCATTTCAGAGCTGCTCTCTCTCTCAGCTCCAAAGCAGTGGCATTCATTGTTAATTGGATGTGGGTGATGGATTTGGCCACCTGGCACTGTCTGCTCTGAGCTCATCACCGAGTCACTGGGCAGACTAAGAGGGGAAGTGGCCACCTGGCTGATATGGGGCTGCAGACTGTGATCACCATCCTGCTCAGACATTCTTGGCTTGTGAACACCAATGGCAATTCCTCTCTTTTGCTGTGCTCACCTCTCCCATCACAACCAAACATCCAACTCGTGACCCCCTCCTCTCTTTCCTTCCTTCTGTCTGCCCATGATGGATAAAGATAAAATCCTGCCTTAATTGATAAATGGGAATCAAATGAACTACTTGCCCTCTTTCCAGTTTCTATAAATTATTCCAAGTTCCCTACCTCCACTCCACCCCATCTTGCTTCTCACCATCATTCTCAACACTCCAGATTAAAATGTGGATTAGCTGTGGAGYTGCACGACAGTTTTTTTGAATGGTGCAGTTTGCAGATTTTCTAATTAGCGAAACTACTGATAAATTAAGAATAACATCAAAACAATAAACTGGACAAAAATGCTGTGAAATCAAACTCATGCCTGAAGGCAAGATTCCCCACTTGCCTTGCACCCTGTTCTATTATTAGCACTTGCAAAACTGYAGTGAGAAAGATCACAATTTTGATTTTATTTTTTTTACATTCATTTTGCATATATGTAAATTACTCCACAAGGAGCAAGGCGATTGAATATGAAGAATGAAGTGCACAAAAATAAATCAGCACAGATCTAGACTGCTGTCTGTGTCACCCAGTGAAACAACCCAAGTTCTATGAAAATTAATTTTMCTACAAGATGTTAAAGGACTCAGTACAAGTCCTCAAATTTTCTACTCCATTTCCAATGTGCCATAAGGAGGTTCCACAGCAGTTTTAAGCTGGTTTTGGGATACAGTAAACAGCTAATGTCAAGCTCTTACATCCATTAAGAATAATCTGAAAAAAATGTACTTTGCTAATCAAATAATTGCACAAAAATGTGATCATTCATTGAAAGACAGATGTATTCATTGATGTTACTTCCTTCTTTAAACCTAAGATTCATTTGCACCTTGAAGAACCTGCTGCAGGTGACTTTCCATAAGCTTCACTTAGAGAAGGTGTAAGAAATAGATACTGAGAAATAGATATTAAGAAATAGATATTAAAGCAGGAAAGAATGTTAAACTAATCAAGTTGCTTTCTTCACCTTATTTTTAACCTTTTTTTCAGCTGGACAACTTATTTTCCTGAAGCTGGACAACTTATTTTCCTGCAGCCAAGCTGGAGAAGGTTCCAGGAAACTCTCAGTGCTTTTTAGGAGCCCCTACCAGCATGAGAACCATTTCTGACCACGCCTTGCAGCCTCTGCTCTCCTTTACGTGTTAACCCTCTACAAATCGAATTACTGACAATCTTCAAACCAATTTATGGGTGAGTCAGGAACATCCACCCCAAACCACAGCCAGCAGCAGCCACTGGATAAACTCTTCCCTGSCCTCCAGAAGCCTCTTCCTGCAGAGCAGCATCACTC
>NW_026624324.1:27200-37977 GCF_030028575.1 Malurus melanocephalus
GGGGACAGTGGCTCGTCCCTGCTGCTCTGCAGAGCCCTCACTGCTCAAGGCTGACACCAGAAATGTTTATTTGACCCCATTTCTCCATTCTGGCTTTAAAGCCACGTGTAACTCCACTTTGCTCCCCCTCATGTCTCAGAGCTCACATAAGCACTGGACTCCTAATATTAAAAAAAAGACAAAATGGACTCATTTTAGCTGATTTTCATTTTCAGGTCTSTAAATGCCCGGCTCCAAGAGGCTCCCTTGTGCTCCCTGACTCTCCCAGAGTTTGAATTACCAAGTTATTGGGTAACAGCTCACTGGCACAGGCTCTGCCAGAGCGTTCCATGGGCTCTGCTCTGAGCTCAGTGCTTTCCATTCCTCTGATGGGGATGCATCCCCCAGCAAGGACCCTCATTATTTTTAATTTTCACAGGTTAATGTGCTGAACATGTACCACTGCCATTTCCAAGCAGGACATTTAGCACGGCTAAATGGGTTTTATTTTCCCCATYTTWGGTGTCAGTAGAACACTTGTTGCTGTTTGCTAACAGGCTTTGAAGACTTCCAGGACAAGGATGGTAGAAATTGTGGAGCAAGGCATTTATTGCAAAACCTCAGCATCTGGAATTATCTTAGGAAAGTCCGTGCCCTCTCTCTGTTGCACTGTCCCTGATGACATTGACCCCACTGGAGATGAGTGTTTGTAAACAACTCAGTTTTGGTGTCCTGTAAAACACTGCTTTTCCATAACTGATCYGGTAGCCCCAGAATAGCTCTGTGCACTCTAATTCATACAGTGTTGTAAGCAATGACAGATAATGCTATCCAAGTCTGTTCCYAGAACACAGGGATTAACTCACCTCATTAAAATGTACACATTCTGACAGCATAATGCAGGACTGCTTCAGGACAACTATTTCAGCCAGCCCAAAGATCTGTAAAAACTAGGATGATCCCTTGCTGTCCTCTACTTCTCTGTATTCAGATTTTAATAATATTTTTTAGATTACTATATAGATATCATAGCACTGAGTATTTTTAAAAACCTAAAATAGACTACATTAGCTTAAAATTCTAGGTAGTAAAGAAACTCGAGARGAGAGGAACATAATTAACTTGGAGCATGGAAAGATTCCCTTGCGGGAAAAGCACCCTGAATTAAAAAAGGTGGTTTGAACTAAGTACCTAATGGCAAACTCAGAACCTGGCAGCTTGCACACTCTGAAGGCTGATCTCTCAGGTTGAAGGTGGAAATGATTTTTGTTTATTTTCCCCAGAGAATTTGTTCTTAGACATTTGAATCTTTCTTGATTTCTTCATTATTAAAATGCAATCATCACTGTTTTCAATGTTTGGTCTTTTTTTCTGTCAAGAAAACGAAAACAAAAGCTGTGTTGCTGAAATTGCCTTCAGGTATCTTTCTGCATTCAAAGAATGCTTCTGCAAGCTCTGCTGGCACGTGGAGCCAGCTCTGCTCACATGAAAATAAAAGGTGAAGGTCTCCTAAAAGCTTAGGGATGGAGACTGCAGCAGTCTGTACCAGAACACCAGGCTCTCCAAAAATGAAACAATTTTTCCCAAATGAGTCCATTGTTTTCCCTCATAACTTATTTTCTCTTTCCAACTCATTACCATAACTCCTAGCAGTGTCTGGGTTGTTTTCTTTTTGCTTCTGCAACAGAAGCTCTCAATCAATGGGAACTGCACACACAATTGCTCCAGAACCAAGCTCGCTCTTACTCTGGCATTTTTCAGCAGTGGACAGGTCTGTTCCTACAGACAAGCAGGTGGCACAAAAGTAAATTTTACAGAACTGATTGTTGAGAGATTACAACTGAAAATTTTACAGTCCATACTCCCATAGTTGTTATTGTCTTACCATAATTCAAGTGCTTTTTAACAGCGTTGCCTAACTCCATTATTCTGGCACATTGTCAATCATTTGCCTTCCCCAACAAAGTCTGGTTTGCTTTTGGCTTTTTTTTTTTTTAATTATGGTTACATTGGCAACTTCGTTACTTCTTTGAGCTGTGTGATGTACCATCAGGCTGACTAATCCTAAACCCTAAGAAAAAAGAATCCTAGGAAACACTGCTATGGGAAAAAATAACTTCACAAGCTCAGGCTCATTTCTGCAGTTCTCAGTTTTTCTGGACAGGTCAACATCCCTGGCTGTGGTGCATGCCCCTCCACAAATCCTTAAATGAAGCAAATTGGTTGGTTTGTTTATTTTGGAAAAATCACCGAGTAGCTCTGCAAATACAGGGTGTCAGAAGACTGTACAGATCAGATGTGTTAGAGTTCATATAAAAAAATCTGCTTTATCAGTGTGACAAAAATGTTACGAGATAGTTTGTATTGTCTTGTGCCATAAGATGACAAAAGTGTTCTAATCCAATCTCTCCTTCTCAGACCCTGCTTAATAATGAAGAAGATGCCATAGGAGATAATGCAGTGAATACAGATAATGCAATGAAGCCTGAAAATGGGGACAGAGAAAACTCTCCAGGCCAAATGGAAATCTACTCTGTAAATGAAGCAAAGAGGAGTTCATTCCTGTGTTTTAAAGAATTAGTAAATAATTCTCAATTAGAAATCTTTCTCAATTTCAAATAAGGATTGTCATTATTTATTAACACCATTTCTAACCAAGAAAATCACTATGGATTAAAATGAGAACAAATGGAACCTCACAGCTGTAATTTTTATAATTCAAGTCTGACATCACATTCCTAGTTAGAGTTGTGGATCATTCCTGGCTAAGTCAGAGGGAGCACTGGTGTAAAATAAAGGGTAAACACTGTGAAAATCATGTCATCTACTGAGCCCACTCTGCCCATGTCTCTCCCAGTCACAGAAAATGTATTGAACTATGAAAATATTCACTAAAACATTCTATTACATAACCAGAATCTCCTTTCAGGGCAGTTCTAACTGGCACCAGTGGAAGTCTTGCCTGCAAACTCTTATGTCACGGTTGGATGCTGATTTTTTACCTTGAGGTAAAGTTCTCCTCTCTTTTTCATACAGAGCTCTTAAAAACACAGAATGCAGTCCTTTATAATTTTTTTAGGTAATACGTATTAGTTTAATGAAATTTGTTTAGAATTCCCTATTTGGAATGAATACASCAAATCCAGTGGAGAGTGAGGGACAATTAATCCTTTCTGAAGCAACTTTAATTAAGTGCATTTTTAACCTGGCCAAAACTGTCACATCCTAAAATGTATATTTTTCTAATTGTATTATATATATAAACACAGTAAGGTCGCTGAGGGCACTAAATGATGCTTATAACAAATAACAGAAGTACACCAAATGTCTGAGAGAGCTTTCCAGCCAGCAGAGTGGAGGCACATCTTCTGTCTTCTGTGAACATTGCAGACCATTTGGATGATTAATTCTATCACAGTCACCAAGAGCTTTACCACTGTTTTGGGAAAAGGTTTTTTCCAATACTTGAAAATCTTATTTTWATGGTGATATTTACTGAAGCCCAAATAACAGACTTTATAACTTGAATGAATAATGCTGGCATTGGAAATGTTTTAAGAAGTATTCAGGAGACATGAAATGATTTGCCACAAATAAGAAGAGTTCCTGAGAGGACAAAGCACAGGACATCACAGTGTATCAGTGTTAAGAATTTGTAACTTTTCCAAAAATGGACAGATATTCCTTCTTCCTTCCCCTCCCCTCCCTCTTGGGATTTACAGTTGCCCCCAGAAGGGACTGAGTGCAGCAGTGTTCATTTTCAGTACCACTGAACAGACCCTTTCACCAAATCCTCCAAAGCTTTCCTGGGCAGTGCTGCAGCCCCCAGGAACCACAGTCAGCTCTGTCCCACAACTGACAAAAGTTTTAAATCTCACATTTTTTCTTCCATTTACAATTTTCAGTACATTTACCAAAAAATACCTACTGCAACTACTCTAGCTTGTTCTTCTTCACAACCATTTAAGATGAAATAATATTAATTCTAGCTGTCCCCAGAGGGAAGGCAGTGGTAAAAAGGCAACCTAAGGTTGCTGTTTGCTCCTGCCATGTGCCATGAGGAGCAGCCCTGCAGTGTTTCATCATCAGCCAGCACCACACTGAATCACAGCATCACCAACGTGTGTAATTGCTGGCAGAAAGGTTCACTTCAAGAATGTGTCAAACATGTAATTTGATCAGGGCGTGTGAGTATCCGTGCATGGGTTGGTGGTGGTGCATTCTTAGGGCCGTGAATCACACAGCATTTCAGCCACTCACCTCCTGCTTTAGGAAAGCTGCAATATTCCATCCTATTGGGAAGAAACCTGGACCAGCTTTGTAGAATTTGATGGGGTGCTCAGCACACACATCTATTTCAACCTACTCCAATAGAGAATTTTCATTTTCTGGTTATAACAAATATTCTAAAATGTAAAAAAATAAAGCGGCAATACGGCATTTACATTCTGAATAGCTCTATTTGTTGTAAAATGTTGCTGTTTTTAATGGGGGAATATATTGTTAGTTTATTAGTTTRTATGTTATTTATATGTTAGGAAAAGAGCATTAATTTTGCTGTAAGAGGAAGCATTTGTGCTCAGGATTATATTGTTGTTTAGAAGACATGTGAGATTAAAAGTCATTAAGCAAATTCCAGATTTCTATGTGTTACATATAAAAAATAAAATATAAAGCACAGAGAAAAAGACAAGAACATATTTTAACATTAGGCTGAGTGCAATAAAAACACCCTTTGATGGTGATTATATAAAAATCTATACTCTTTATACCCTATGATGATTCTATAAAACGCAAACAACGTCACTTAGCATTGCTGGCAGTGCTTTATTATTGCAAMTGAAAAAGAGTATAGTGAAAGGAATTTAGAAAGCAGGTGGATAGTGTCAGCAGTAACAACATACATGATTACACATCTCTACAATTAGCAATGGAATTTGAAGAATTAAAAAAGCAACACTTTTGCTTTGTTTTTAACTGTGCTTTTGACTCAGCAGCACTGTCAGCGATACATGGAACAGAAGTTTATCTTATCCCTTTCAAAATACAAACCCATTAGAAGGAGAAATGCTGTGACAAAAGGTAAACACCTCAATGCAAAAGGGATCCTAGAAACCCCTCCAGAAGGCAGTTTAATCCAAATCTGGGATAACTATGGATTAAGAACACACCGATTTTAGTTTGTGCTCCCCTCTYTCAATACCCCTGCCTCACAGTCATTTGCTTTGGCCTATTTTCCCCCAATTCTTAGGTTATATCTATTTGCTTTACTTCAGTGCAAATTTGGGCACCTTACATCACTGCCTCTATCTAATACTGGCAGTTCCTTTGGTTTCACCTGAAGTGTGACTCCTCCAGGTYTCAAGTTTGGGTGGACAAGGGATGCTGAGCTGTAACAAGTGCTGGAGTCCATCAAAGTGCTGAATTGCATCTGAGCTGCAGCTGTGCACATCTGGGAGAGCCAGGAGTGATGCTTTCCATCCCAAATACCTGCACRGGCCTTTGCAGCAGTTTTCTATGCAAATCAGGTACTCATGCACAAATTATCCTGGTTAGCTACAGGAGCCTATGATAATCTAATCTGCATGTTCAGCTGCAGCATTAGCATGAGAACTTGTGYAGCTTTTGCAGGAAAAAGTGTATTCCCCAATTAGATTAAAAGGTGGATGCTTTATTATCTCTGCACTACTTAAACATCCTTTTAATTTGTGCATGTTGCTGGCCTTCATTATAACTCTGAAAAACATTCTGAAGAGACAAGAAATAATTTGCTGAAACCATTGAATAAAAGTTTTTACCTATTTATCCTTGAATGATATAATTCACATAAATTTTAAAATTTTGGGGACAGAAAACATCTTGTTCGGTAATAAATAACAGCAATTAATACTTTTTAAATTTTAAAAACTAACTTTTTATAAGCTCTATGTCATAAGCAGTTCAGGTGAGAAGCAGAATGGAATAAAAACAGGCATGGGAACTTGTTGCAGTGAAACAGGAACACTTGCTGAAAATTTAATTTTCATTTCCTTCATACTAAATTAGAAAAGGGACTCACTTCAGTAAAAAATTCTACTGCAATGGGGGAAGACTTTGCACAAGGCCAAGGTTCCAACAGATATTTCAAAGACAGGCTTTTTAAATCTTCTTTTTAATGCTATTGAGAATTTCAGATAGACARGGACACACAGATTGCCCTCTACATTATGTTTATCATGTAGAGGAAAAGCAACGAGTACTGGGAGTGGGATTTCTAAAACTTTTGCACCTATAAAAACAATAAAATGGAAAATCTGCAGTTCTAGAGTCTTACTTGAGCCACAGAGCAGTCACTAATCACTAGTGAACAAAAAGAAGAAAAAATGCTCATTTCTTGTGATTTATCCAAGTGACAGGGTTAATGATACAGGTAGACATGCCCATTGACTCATTAAATTGAATTGCAAGAYACAGCTAGAAGTTAATTTTCCTTTGGTATGTGCTTAGGCACCTTGTAATGACAGTACTCGTGTCACCGGAATYCAGTCCCGACCTAAACCTGCACTAATCTCTCAGCTCAAATCTGTGGAGGCATTTTTGTGCAACTCTTTCTCTTGCAGAGCTCTGTGGCTGGAACAGCTCAGTCTTTTGTAGGTCAGGCACCGTGACGGACGTGAAAGGTGTACATGAGTTGGTTGCAGTGCTACAGTCACTGCAGGTGCTTTGCTACACAAATATGTACACSAGTAGAATATTAATGACAACTTTCATTCAGAGGCAACATATGAATTATCAATGAATGCAGTTTCCGTGTTTAGCAGGAAGCGTGTGCAAGGGTTGATGAAGGTTTGGAATCATAATCTGGGCTGTAGTAGCTGTGGTTGTGTGTGCCACCCCAGATGGCAAGAACTCCCCTGAAGGAGTCCGGTCACACTGCTGCAGAGCTGTGCAAGCTGCAAACACTGCCTTTAGGAATGTTCTGAAGARAAAACTGAAGTTGGGATCAGAAGGAGCTGGCAATTTGGATCTGCCCATCCCTGCTGAGGTGCAGGGTSTGTATTCACAACTATCGAGGTGCATGGTGGCAATCAAGAAAATTATCGGGAAAAATGGGCTCTGACACTGCTCAGGGTTCAGCCGTGCTGACAGATGGGGCTTCTTTTCCATCSTAGTATCAAGCAATGATATTACAAAGAAGGCCAGCTGTAAAAGGAGAAAAAATGCCAGTATCCTAAAAATCTTTGGAAAATTCATTAATCCCTGAAAAACAGATTTAATTTTTTGGGTAGGTGCTAATTATCACTTGAATGTGCACCCCAAAATACTTGATATATTAGAATCTTGAGGCTGTCAAAACCAAGGTAATTTGGGCAATCATTTAAAGTCTTCCCTTAAATTTCAGTCCCCTGTGTTTCCCATGTTGGCAAGTCTGTGAAAAAACCCTGCCAAGTGTCTGTGTGGTGTGTGGGGTTTGCTCCGCCCTGTCTATTGCTGTATAAAATAAACAAAATAAAAGTGCAGCTGAGGGCCCAAGGCCAGCACAGGCAATGCTGACAGCAGCACCCTCAGGTGCCCTGGGTACAAGCACAGTGATCCATTACGTAACTGCTACATTAGTAATCTCCACTGCTACTAGCAGGAGTAACAGATAAGACTGTACAGCTTTTGATTATGAAGTTTTCAGTTGAAGTTGCTTCCAGTTATTGCTATCTAAGATAGTTTTCCACATGGAATTACCTGGTCCCGTGGGTCAGCATTTCAGACAGCTGCATGGCCCCACTCTCTGCATTTCTRCTGGAGGTGGCTGTGACCATTGTCCCTGGGCTGCAGGACTCGGGGTTCCCTGCCAGCACAGCTTTGGGGCTCACCTCGCTCCTGGGCAAGTCCTGCTGTCCCTGACACTGCATCCACTAGAGGTGACAGGGACACAAAACAACCACCTGACAGCAGAACTGTGATGGACAGAGCTGCTTGGCTGTGTTGGTCACACAGGAGCTGAGAGGCAGTGCCAGGATTCACCATTGCCACCTCTAACAAAAGCAGCAGTGGTCTGTGCCTCAGTTCAYCATCAGGGACAATTCTGAGATATAAAACCAAGGACATTGTGAGATGTAACTGAATGGGGTTTGTGGACTATGAGAACATTCAGTTCCCAGTGTAAAGCGTGACTGTGAATGGGCACTGGGAGGTGCACAAGGCAGCTCCCATCACACGGAGTGATGGACACCAAAGACACGAAGGTTTCTCTTAACTCCGGTGACTCCAGATCTGCTGGACAGTGTCCCACACCAGAACAAGGCTGTCCCGGCACGGGACTCGTGGGAAGGGACACCGGGAAGGCAATACAGCACCGGAGCAGCGGGGTCAGTGCGGGGGTACCCATCTGTGCTGTGAGGCTGTGCCTCACCTTCCCAATGTTCAGCGACACCGCCGTGCCCGGAGCCACTGCCACTGATCTCCCGGTGTGGGTCATCGTCCTGGAGCCACTGCCACTGATCTCCCGGTGTGTGTCATCTTCCTGGCATGTACCCGGTGTGCCGGTGCACGTACCCGGTGTGTCGGTGCGTGTACCCGGTGCATGTACCCGGTGTGTCGGTGTGTGTACCCGGTGCATGTACCCGGTGTGCCGGTGCACGTACCCGGTGTGTCGGTGCATGTACCCGGTGCACGTACCCGGTGTGCCGGTGCGTGTGCCCGGTGCAGGTACCTGGTGTGCTGGTGCATGTACCCAGTGTGCCCAGTGTGCCAGTGCATGTACCCGGTGTGCCGGTGCGATGCCGGTGCGTGTACCCAGTGCATGTACCTGGTGTGCCAGTGCATGTAGCCAGTATCCCGGTGCGTTGCCGGTATATGTTGATGGTGTGCCGGTGCATGTTGCTGGTGCATGTACTCAGTATCCCGGTGCGATGCCGGTGCATGTACCCAGTACACCGGTGCGTTGCCGGTACATATACCCGATATCGCGGTGTGATGCCAGTACATGTCCCCGCTATTCCCGGTACATGTTGCCCGTACACACCTGCTATTCCCGGTGCTTTGCCGGTACATCTCCCCGCTATTCCCGGTGCATGTTGCCGGTACACACCCGCTATTCCCGGTGCATGTTGCCGGTGCATGTACCCCTTTTTCCCGGTATTTTGCCGGTACACGTCCCCGCTATTCCCGGTACATGTTGCCCGTATACACCTGCTATTCCCGGTACATATACCTGCTATTCCCGGTGCTTTGCCGGTACATCTCCCCGCTATTCCCGGTGCATGTTGCCGGTACATATACCCGCTATTCCCGGTTCTTTGCCCGTACACACCCGCTATTCCCGGTACACACCCGCTATTCCCGGTATATATACCCGGTATCCCGGTATTTTGCCGGTACACACCCGCTATTCCCGGTACTTTGCCGGTACATATACCCCCTATTCCCGGTGTTTTGCCGGTACACACCCGCTATTCCCGGTGCATGTTGCCGGTGCATGTACCCCTTTTTCCCGGTATTTTGCCGGTACACGTCCCCGCTATTCCCGGTACATGTTGCCCGTACACACCTGCTATTCCCGGTGCTTTGCCGGTACATCTCCCCGCTATTCCCGGTGCATGTTGCCGGTACACACCCGCTATTCCCGGTGCATGTTGCCGGTGCATGTACCCCTTTTTCCCGGTATTTTGCCGGTACACGTCCCCGCTATTCCCGGTACATGTTGCCCGTATACACCTGCTATTCCCGGTACATATACCTGCTATTCCCGGTGCTTTGCCGGTACATCTCCCCGCTATTCCCAGTGCATGTTGCCGGTACATGTATCCGCTATTCCCGGTTCTTTGCCCGTACACACCCGCTATTCCCGGTGCATGTTGCCGGTACATGTCCCCGCTATTCCCGGTGCATGTTGCCGGTGCATGTCCCCGCTATTCCCGGTGCATATTGCCGGTACATATACCCGGTACCCCGGTGTTTGCCGGTACACGTCCCCGCTATTCCCGGCTCTTTGCCGGTACATATACCCCCTATTCCCGGTGTTTTGCCCGTACACACCCGCTATTCCCGGTGTTTTGCCCGTACACACCGGCTATTCCCAGTGTTTTGCCCGTACACACCGGCTATTCCCGGTACATGTCCCCGCTATTCCCGGTATTTTGCCGGTACATATACCCGCTATTCCCGGCTCTTTGCCGGTGCATGTCCCGCTATTCCCGGCTCTTTGCCGGTACACACCCGCTATTCCCAGTACACACCCGCTATTCCCGGTGCATATTCCCGGTACATATACCCGGTATCCCGGTATTTTGCCGGTACACACCCGCTATTCCCGGTGTTTTGCCGGTACACACCCGCTATTCCCGGTGCATGTCCCCGCTATTCCCGGTGCATGTTGCCGGTACATATACCCGCTATTCCCGGTTCTTTGCCTGTACACACCCGCTATTCCCGGTACATATACCCGCTTTGCCCAGTGCTTTGCCGGTACACACCCGCTATTCCCGGCTCTTTTCCCGTACACACCCGCTATTCCCGGTGCTTTGCCGGTACATATAGCCGGTATCCCGGTATTTTGCCGGTACATATACCCGATATCCCGGTATTTTCCCGGTACAGGTCCCCGCTATTCCCGGTGCATATTCCGGGTACATATACCCAGTATTCCCGGTATTTTGCCGGTGCACACCCTCTATTCCCGGTACATATACCCGATATCCCGGTATTTTGCCGGTACATATACCCGCTATTCCCGGTCCATGTTGCCGGTACACACCCGTTATTCCCGGTATTTTCCCGGTACAGGTCCCCGCTATTCCCGGCTCTTTGCCGGTACATATACCCG
>NW_026624324.1:40278-71306 GCF_030028575.1 Malurus melanocephalus
AAAGCTGCGAAATGGCTCGATTACCCTTTCAGAGTTTTTTTTTTTTTTTTTTTCCTCCCTTTGCCGGGGTGGAGGAATACTAATTGCCGTAACAATGAAGTCTCTTCTTTAGGGAAGAATCTAATGGTGCAGGAAGCTTCGGAAATGAAACAAATCTCGCATTCTGTTTTGAGGCTGGTTTTTCTGCAGGGTGGATTTTGATTTGTCTGGCAGYGAGGAGTGACCAGTCGCTGTTGCAAAGCCGGATTTTTTTTGTCTGATAACTGCTTCAATTTATCCACTTAGATATTCACTTGTTGAATTTGTTTTATTTACRCTTTAGATAAGAATTACCATTTTTATGTGGCTGTTTTACACAGAAGATTCTCTGAAATCTGGAGAAGCCCCTGTATTGTGGCTTCATGCTGTTATTTGTTCATGCAACTTCTTGGTTAGACCGGATTATGGGTGGGCATGCAGAAAAAGACAGTCCCTGGTTTCTCTGGTGACCACCGTGGAGTAACTACTGTCAGTRTACAGACTGGATTGCATTGCTCTTCATCATGTGCCAGGTTCTTGTAGAATAACATCTCAGGATTTTGAAAGCCCTTTTGAGCACTGGAACTCTTTAAGAGCATTGCTGTCCCCCTCTGGTACTGCTGCTTGAAGTTCTGTGGGAAAGGTGTTAGAACAAAGGATTTGGGCAATGCAATAGGGATTGGAGGAAGCACCTAGGAAGGGCTGWRTGTGGAARTGCTCTCCAGTTCTGCATGTGCCTCATGGCATTCCCACCTGATTTCAGTGATCTTTGGACCAAGTACAGCATTGAAGGTGGCTGATTCTGAAGCAGGCTGAGGTTCTGCTTTTTYRTGGGCTTCTCAGTTCTGGAGTGCASTTTGTGRCAGGAGATGGGCACAGAAGAGACTGTTTTACTTAGTATGCCCAAAATTAAAATAAGGGGCAGTGGCTTCTTTATTTCATTCACTTGGAGTAGATGCTCCAGGATTCAATGGCTGCTTGARCTAAACATCTGAGTCTAATGCATATTCAGGCTAAGRCCAATGAAGAACCCAGTAGAACAYTTGCCTCCTTAACAGCTTTGATTGATTTTTKCCCTTGAAATGATGGCAGTCACTTCTTCTACAGGAGTAACTTATCATTTGGGTTCTACAGAAGCAAAAGGCATCAACAGTTCCATTCTGGCTGCMCATGAGCTCTGTCTTGCCTGTCCTGCTGACTCTTGTGCTCTTCCCAGCCTAGGGGTTCACGTTGTGTCTTTGCTCTCAATTTGCTGTCTGTCCACCTTGGTATGGCTGTGACAGCTCTGGAATCAACATCTGCTGACTGCACTCTAACCTTGCCTTCCATGAAGAACTCCATCCCAATGTCCATCATTCATTATAATGTATCTGTACCTCTTGGAGAATATTCTGGGCAAACAATAGCTGAACCCCTCTGTCTCAGGGTAGCTCAGTATGGACTGTGTATGGTTCTAAGTTTTTTTACAACCCTCTGTAGCTGCCCTGTATTCCTAAACTAGAGGGSTTGGAATTACCATGGTTAAAGGAAACCAACATTGGAATAGTTTGGTTTAGCTGTCTCCTACTTTGGTGAACTTCATKCCCATTTTCTAAACTAAAGGCAAAGGCTGGGAGAGCAGCTGAAGCATCCATGAAGTGATGCTGAAATACTTGTCATGCTGAAAATAAGAACTATGTAGGCCTAAATTCAGGAAATCAAGAGGACAATAGAAATCAGTAATTATTATTAATAGGTAATAGTTTCAGATTTCCTGTAGGGTGTGGGAGAATTTCCAGCCTCTAACATGTAATTTGTGATGGCAGTTGAAGATCCTTCCCAAGAATCAGAGCTATGTGTGTTGATAGAATGGTTCTGGGACTCTCCTGTGAGGTTTTTTACAGTGAAGGTGTAAGTTATGCACTGTCCATACTTGCAGATCTGTCAATGACATTATAACTGACTCCTCTTTCTCCCTTTTATAAGTGCTTAAGTATCATTGGCAGAATAAAACCTGACTGCTCAAAATGTATTGCATGGGTGAAGCCTTGTCTGGGTTCAGGGGCTTTCTCAGGAGCTACTTTATTGCCAGCAAGGGAAATGGGGCTCCTGATGTGGCTTTTGAGGGTTTTATTCGTGGGTGATGTTGCTTTTTTGTCTTTTGATCGGCCTGACAGAATAGGCTACACTTCAAGTTTTAAAAAATAAGCATTTACGCTAAGATACAATCCTGACCTATTTAAAATTAATTTTTAAATACATTAAGAAGCTTGCCCAGAATTCTTGCTGTGATTGCTGTCCATGCTAGTGGAGTGTGAGTGGCCATGCTCTGTGGGCAGGATTGTGCCCCCCCTGGGTGCAGAGATGTGGTGGGAGCTGTAGCTCTGGCATGTCAGCTTAATTGGGGGTCCTGAGCCTAGGTTGGGTTAAATGTCTGGTTTTCATATATTACAGTTACTTTAGAACAAAACTTTTCTTCATTCCTACCATTCTGAGACCTGCTGATGAATAGTACATATTGGAAACATTGTCAAGAACCAGGAATTTATCTGATGAAGAAYAGAGTCCCAGTTTCACCCTGGATATGCTAGCTGCTGYGGGTTAGCCCAGTGTGGATTGCTAAACTGTATCTTATCCCAGTTCTTTAAAGAAGGGCCTTTTCTTCTCAGTTGAGGCAGGACCTGGATGAGGCAAATCTTGTCTCATTGGTAACATTTAAAAGTTCATTCTGTTGGGGTTTTTTTTTGACCTCCTGCTCTCTCCTTAAGGGATTAGATAGGTGTGGCTTAGGCTATGTTGCTTTTAGTTCACTGTCTTGGAAGCCACCTATCATTTCACTTCCTGCTGGCATGTACTGTCAGGAAATTTCAAAGAAAAATGTTACTTTTMAAATAAGTGTATGCTGAACTCCATTTCCTTGGAACTTTAAATGTACAGTCCTTTCAAAACTAATTGCGTGCACAGCATTGTCACAGTGAGCCATACCAAGAGCACTGATGCATGTATAACTATATTAAAAAATCAGCATTATTAATTCAAAGTACCTGCTAGTTAATACATTTAAAAGTATTTTTGTTGTTTCCTACTTTATGGTCCTGCTTCTGAGTGAGCCCTGCCGCTTGTGGATTTTGGATAAGGATTGTGATTAAATAAATGTAAGAAATACATCTTTGTGGTTGTGATTTTGGAAGACTTACCTGATATTTTTAAGGTAAATATGATTTCTTTCTTATCTTACTAGATATTTTTAAAAATATCTAGTAAGTACTAGATATTTTTAACTAGTACTTCCTTTCTGCAGTCTTAAGGAGGTATTTGCATAGATGGGACCATCCGTGGTTGAGGTCTGTCCATGCTGCTGCAGCAGTTCCTGTAATTTCCTTGGATCCATTTGTAAGTAGGTTCCTGCTGAGGGAGTTGGTCCCAGGCTGTTSAGAGGCACCTCTTGTTCTGTGGCTGCTGGTGACTCAGCTGTCACACCTCTTGTGAGGTAGGTGACAGGCTCTTGGCGTGCTGCTGTACTGGTTTGGATCTGGGATAGCACAGGGCCATTCATGACTGAGATTATTTATACCTTTTCTCTTCTATCCATGTCAGTTGTGCTCTACAAACCTTAAGTTCTTTTGGCTTAATTAGACAAGTGTTCCTCCCCCCTCAYCTCCCCCTGAGATTGCTTCTGCCTTGTTTTTCTGCTTAATGCTAAAGCAAAGGTGTTAAGTTTATCCTTCTTTAGGACTAGGGGAAAATCAGCTGGAAGCATCTAGGCTGTTTGCTGCAGATAAATGACTGTTTTCTTCCCTAAAGAAACAACGTTTGCAGCTTGTCTTGTGCTGGATACACCAGCTTTTTGAGGTGAAGATTGTTTAAACAATTTGCTTTGTTTAAATGCTGGTATCTTTGCGGTCTGTTAAGAGGATGATGTCATTAATGAGTGTGTGTTTTTTAAACAGATGGTATCTATTAAATCRGTAATGGTAGAAGTTTCTGGTTCTCTCACCTTCAGCTCTGTTTTAGAGGCAGGAGTGTGGTAGGGGAAGGTGGGGGTTAAGAAACATGAGACACCCACCAGAACCCTGATTTCATTATTTTTGGTACTAGTGTCTGGAAAGGTTGAACACTGTTCCCTGTAACAGAATAAGATGTTATAGATGACAATTAGGATGAGCTTTTTGGTTTGGTTTTCTTTTTTTTTCTTTTTTTCTTTCTGGGCAAATGAAGCCATTTTTGGTCAACAAGCTTTGAAAATGGCTAAAGGACCAACAGTATTCTCATAACTGAAGGGTGGAAGTTCTGTCTGAGTTCTTGTTTGGATTTCTTGTGTTCTTGACCTTCTGTTTCTGCTGTGTTAATGTAGGTGTTCCTTTAAGTTTCCTTCTGGATGTTTTCTATATAAATTTAATCAATTCACAGTTGTTTTTGTTAATRTCACATTTCTAGTATAACAGGCAGTTTAATGATTGAATTATTTAAATTTGGATACAGTCCTTTGACTTCCCTTACAGATATAAATCTATTACTTAATTTTTCAAGCCAGAGAARTATGGGAGGAAGAATTGATAACAGCAAAGTTCAGATCCAGTGTATGGCTGCTGACAGACACATCTGAGTGCAGCATTCTTCTCTTGGTGGGCTAGAATTTCTATCCCAAAATGTGTATGTGGTGTTTGACCAAGCAATAATGATACTGAAAAATATTCTGTGAAAGTCATCCAGCTGACCCTGATGTACTTTGCTTTTAGGAAGTGTTGAGTAGCAGCATGGAATACTGAGCCCCATAACATTAGCCCTGCTTGCTGTCCTACAACTGTCACAACACACTGAGCAGCAGTGTGGAGAGTGCCGTGTCAAAAACCTTTTCACACGTGTTTAAGCTTTATTTTCTACTGCAGCCTGGGTTTTTCCAAGGTTTTTATTTGTTGGTAGCTAAATTTACCTGTATCTTCACACAGAACTGAACAGGCAGGTTAGAAGAAGGATATTTTCCCTTGTTTTCCACCAAAGCCTCCATGCAGGCTGGAGCTGTGACCTGGAGGAAKCTTAAAGGCTCCAAAATGAGATGATGTGACAGTGTTCAAGATGTTTCTCCTAAGAATTAATTGTATCATGCTTCTAGCAGAATTGCAAAACTGAAGTGATACATGGAGAAAAAATGTCAAGATTGAATTAATTTAAAGTCTTCTTTAAAAAAAAAAAAAAAGTTTCCAAGCAAATTTGGTCCAGATTCCTCAAAGTCATTTAGTGTTGGTGCCTGGGAAGTTACGAGGCCAAAAATGTGTTTTGTTGTTTTATAGTCCTAAAGGTGGGTAGTGACTACCAGTGTTGTGTTAAAAACTGATTATAGCTTGAAATAATATGGAAAAATAAACGGTACAGGAGTTGGTTTCAAAATGCACAGGCATTTCTTTAGGCAGCATGCAGTGTGGAGTAGCCCACTTGCTCCTGGTTTATAGCATCTTGATGACATTCCTTAATTTTAGTTTTCAGCTGTAATTGCAACATGCATTTCAAATCTTTGGAACATRGGCACTATATCTGTTCTACTACAGATTGCTTTCTAGTTCCCCATGGATTTGGTGTTGAATTATTTTCAGAACTAAACTACTGTATCRGGCTTTTAGCAAAAGCTGTAAAAGTAGGAGAAATGGGGAAGAAAACAGGCATAAATTTTTTCACTTTTTCATGTTAAAATATATTTTCTTTGATAGACCTTTAACTGAACTGAAATGAAAAATGTTTTTTTGTGAATTATTACAAACACTGCACGGATTGCTGTGCTCTGTGGATACTACATTGATACATCATGCAAAGCATTGACCTATGGGCAGTCTGAGACTTCCCTTAATTGCAGAATAACAGGCTTACTAAACATATGAATTAAAAATAAGGCTCAGAGTTRTAATTCAGATCAGATTGGCTTCTTGTTTTGTTTTTCCCCAAATCAGATAGTTGTTGGAGCTCACTTTGTCCTAATCCCTCAGCCAGCTTTACTGATGCAGGCTGAAAAGTGGAAAAAAGATTAACCTAGCTCATAAATGAGTAGCTTTCTTGTATTCTCCGACTCATCCCTGCCGGCTTAGCAGGTGATGGATTCCAACATTTTCTAGGATAAGGTCTGTTTGCTGCATGAAGAGCAGCTGCAGGGCTGGGCCTGGGTGATTCTRCTGTGAATGAGCTTTCCTGCAGTGAGGGGGGGCAGGATGGAGGCAGGAGAGGAGCTGGATTATTTTACTTGTTACTGTTTTTCTTTTGACATATCTAGGAACCTCTAGAACCTTTTCAGGTCCCAATAAATATGCCCAGGAAACATGGAATCTGGGTTTGTGTACATTTGTGGAAAGAGTCGTCCTATTCTGTGGCTTGAGTTTGAGAARGCAGCTTGCTTATGGGGTTTAAAACAAAATCACACCCATTAAAACTTAGTTTAAATTAAAAGGAAATAAATGTTCATGGTAGAATTTAAAAACATAATCCAGCGGTGTAAAAGAAGAATTCACATAGTCTACTTCTKTAAGGATTGCAGCTCTAATTGCCTGGGAATTCTCCCCAACAACCACTTTAAGTTTTGTTAATGTTATGAAATAGGATACACTGTTGAAGAACCTTGTAAGGATCTCCTGTGCCAGTCATGTAGCAAGAGACAATGCAACAAGAGTTTCTGCTTTATTAATGCAAATACAAATGGATCTTTTCACCTTTAAAGAAGTGTGGAGTTTAATTATGATTGTATCAATTTTGTTATTCTTTTTAGTTGCCTTTGGTTTTCATAAGTGACTGTTTTTTCACTGGGATTGTAAAATTAGCTGAAGAGAGGGGCTAATTGAAGTGGGATTTTGGATACATTAACAACTCAGAAGTAAACTCCAGCTGTTTACTGTGAGGTAAAAAAAATCTTCTAAGAATAGTAGAATGTTGGAGAAACAACTTGAAAGTTGGTGGCATGTCGCTGGACGCTCCAAAAGGTTTTAAGTTTCATATGGGTTATTGACATTTAAAATGATAGATGAAGATTTAAATTWGAATCCAAATGTGAGTAATGGGAAAGCTCTAACTGATGTCCCAGTGTGAACCGTGTTTTGTGTTCCTGATGTTGGTGATGGCTCAGTTTTGCTGAGCTTTCAGAGCTGTACTGTGCTGGTCCATTGTCTATCCGCTGATACTTTAGCTCTTTAATTGATGCCATGTATCTCTAAATTTCAATATAAGGAACTACAGCTATGTGTTTTTACTGTACATAGCTTGTGTTTTCATGGGGAAGAATGTTTGTGAAGCCTAAGAAATGGTAATAAAACCTTCAGAAATTGAGTTAATATACTGTCAAGTTCCTGGAGGAGCCATGGACAGATATTTTGGATATTCACTCCCAGATGAGGTTGYTGGACAGCAGCAGCAGAGTGAACTGAAGGTGCTGGTGGGGTAGGAACAGCTTGATGCTGCCAGTGTCATGAACCAAGGATTGAATTGAAGCTGATTTTCTTGGTTTAACTCATAAAAATTCAAAAGATAAGAGAGAAATCATAAAATACATGAGGGGTAAATGTGTCTGTGGGAATTACGGGAGATAGGAAAAGAGCTTAAGAACATAATAAGGCTGAGTGACAGTTTTTTGTAGTAGCTGGTAGGTAAATGTTTCCATAAGATTGAGGACTGAAATTAGCAGAATGATGAAGATTTTGAGCCGGGAGTTCTTGTGGTGCTGATGAGGTTTCTCACGGTGAAAGGAGCCCTGGTTTAAATAATCTCAGTAACTCGGGCCATGAGAAGCCTGGCAGATAGAACTTCTAATGCTTATAAAGGCCTTGTAATGTAACACATCTTCGCATTATTCTTGGCTTTATTGAGGTGACCTTAAAACTCTGTTTAGARCCTGCACATGTCTTTAAGGAACAATGGTTCAGCATGAATTTGGAGTGGCTTGGTGCTCTCTGTGTGTCACTGCGTGGTGCTTGTGGATCACAGTTCAGCTGGGGATCACTTCTACTGGGACTGTTTCTGAGCAGCAGAATTTCTTAGGGTATTGTCAGTCAGTTGAGCCATTTTAGGGGTTTGTTTATGGTATTCATTCTTAAAAGTGTTTTTGACACATTTGATAGGAGCAAAGAAAGAAGTGGAGTTTTGAACTGAATTTAAGGACAAAATCCTGCAGAAGATGCTGTGTTGTGATGGTGGAGTTTGGTACCTCAGGATACATTTGTTAAAATGTGGATTTGGAAGGGCTTAGGTATTTAAACCGACTTTTACTACTGTTTAGCATCGTGTATACTCTGCTAAATAAAAGCGTAATGAACCCTGAAAAAATTTACAGACTAGATTTGATGTATTTTTTTTGTGTGTACAGAATGGGCACTTTTAGGAATTTTAATTTCAGTAACTTTGCTCTTCCTTGATGCTAGTTTTGGTAAAAGAACAGATATTTTGGCAGGTTGAGACTAAAGTGCTGATGAATTAATTTGATTCCATAATCTGTTTCTCAGTTTTATTTGGAGAATACTTATGGAAAATATTAAAGTGTCTCCTGAAGCAAGTATGAACGTAGTCATAAAAATAGCTTCAAACCAAGGTGGATCATTTATTGGCATGACATATCATGAACTGAGGGGAATCTCTTGCCTGAAAGTGATTTTTTTCCCTGCCTCATTGCTGTGACTGTGTGTGTAGCTATTGTGCTTGTATAACTCCTGTAGAACTGTCTCAGCTAACAAATGGAGCTGAACGTATTTCATTTTGTTGTTGGTGCGTTTATGAGTCATTTGTGGGTCTCCCATTAAGTTGTTGTGAGGTTTTCCAGTAATCTAGGAAGTGTTTGAACCGCACTGATGCCCATCAGAGGAAGGAAGGACTCAGTGTTTGAAGGCAGGAGGCAGCAGCTGTTGAATTCTCTTAGTGCCCTGGGGAAGAGGGTGTTCTGTTCCTCCAGGGTGGTGGTGCCAGGGTGGTGTGGGGCTGGCTGGGTGCCCTGTCTCAGCCAGGGGTACAAGGGCTGTGTGCCCCAAGGGTGGCACTGAATGGGCTGCCAGGGCACAGGAGCAAACAGGCCCTTGGAGATGGCATCGAGTGTGTCCTCAGTGCAGCGGGCACAGCTTGTGGCCAGGACTGCTGTGGTGGAGCTCAGCAATCTCTCAATCTCACTTTAGGAAGAASTGAGATGATGCTCAGATGCCAAGGGACAGAGGGTCCCATTTATCTTTTTTCCCCAATTAAAAGGTCAGAAGAACCTGCACTGTGCTGTTTCCACCTTCCCTTACAGGAGATTTCTTTTGCTTTTCAGGTATTTCTGCTCAATTTGTTGCTCTACATCAATAATTCGGTGTGTTTTATTTGGAAGCTGTATGTACAGGGAAAAATTCTGGCCTGTGATGATTCTTGTTTGTTTCTTTTAAAATTAATTTATTTTTAAAGATTATGCTTTAGTATGCCACTCCCAAGTCCTGCAGCACTGAAGGATTGAAGTTAGGTCTGCTATCCCTGTTGCTCTGACRTTTCTGCCAGACCTAAGTATGAAAGCTGATCTTAGCTGAGTGGAAAGGTGGGCACTTGGGATGAGGTGTGGTTGTTGAGGCTCTGCTGCTSTTAGTGGAGCTGAGGAGTATGTTGTGTATAGATTAGGAATGGTTTGTGTTCATAAAGGTCCTGTGCTGCCAGGAGGAGAGGTGACCATTGCACGTGTATTCTCTGTGCCAGTGACAGGCGTTCTGCCAGCTCCCAATTTTAAAAGGCTTGCAAAGACACCTGATCTTGCTGAAAACACCTGTAGCCCTCTGTTATTACAAGATTGTCCCTATGCAGAGGTTTGCTRCTTGGTGCTTTTATATAAGCAGACTATTGATAGGAAATCGGATAGGTTTTAAGTTAGGAACTACAACTTGAGGGGGTGTAAGTGGGTCTATTGATAAAAGTCACATCCTGATTCATTATTAGTTAGTAGTTGTTACTCTCTGGATGACTCTCTAAGTTCAATCTGCTTTTTCCTGTATTTCATAGAGAGCAAAGTAAAGTTTTCATGTAGACACACCTTTTGAAGATGTTCACTCTGTCTTGTCTTGTCACTGCTTCAGTCACAGTAAGCTGCTGATACAAAGTGACCAGTTTTGGGCAAGATGTACTGAACAAGTGGTGATTATTTTGCCTTGTTTTTGTTCCCCGGGGTTCTCCAATTCAGCTTTYATGGCTGAATTTTTTGCAGGTAGCATGATGGTGACTGACTGGGGATGGTGGAGGACTGCTTAGTTTTGCATTGCTGAAGCCTTTATGTCACAAAGTGTGCTTCAGCTGAAAAAAAAAGGCAGTGCCCATGGTGGCACAGCTGTGTAAGTAATGTTGGTGCTTTTGGGGTTTTTGCTTGAAGGCGTTGTTTGGGGTTTTTTTTTGTTACTGGTGGGTTTTGTTTGTTTGTTCTGTTTTTCTGTAAGGGAGTATATGAAGGAGGTGGCCCTAAAAATACTCTGCCCTCTATTCAAGTGGCTTCATAGTTAAAAAGTCAGGAATGCTGATCTGGGTGCTTGGAACGGACTCTTTCTGGAGGAGGGAGATACTGTAGATCAGTGGGTTGGTGGCTTTGGCTCAGCGGTGATTTGCCAATACCAGGAGTAGCTGCTTTGCCCTATAGCTGTTGGAATTTATCTAGTACCAGGATCTGTCTCTCACTAACAATTCAGAGTTAGATTGTGGAACAGCCCAAGTATTGGGAAGTGGATATGGGATATAGGAGAAGTTTGGCGTTACTTTACATTTGAGAGGGAAAATGGATTTCCTAATAGGTGACATGTGAAGGGTGACCTTACAAACACAGTCGATGTTATTTTTTAGACAAGTGCTATAATTGCATCTCGCAGGTACCATGACAAAATTGATGGGATATTGGTATTTTTCCTGGAGTCGAATGTGCTGGCATTGGGCTTACCAGGCATTCTCTGCATTGTGGCAGTTCATAAATCAAAGCCCACCTTCAGGTTTTTGCTTTGGCAGTTCTAGAGGCAAATTTTGGGCGTTAATGTCTTTGCGTTGTGCTGTTGGGTGCTTCCAGCAGTGCTGCTGTGTGTTGGAGGTGCCCGGTCTGGTTCTGCTGCCCCTGCCCGTGCCCAAGCMCGGCTCAGCMCGGCTCAGCACGGCWYRGCAYGGCAYGGCCCGCAGCGGTGCCCTCTGCAGGCTCCTTTCAGCACTGCAAGATGTTATTTTTGAAATTACCTAAATTTCCGTTAATTTAATTTAATCCGTATGTGATACTCTGACTGTGTACTTGAGCACGGGACATCTCTTAAAACCTTTTCTTGTCTGGCATGAATTAGGTACCAGACAAGAGTAGGTGAAATATTTGGTTTTGTTCTGAAAGGATGCAGCCCATGCAATCAGTTTTCAGCTGAATTGTTTCTGAAATAGCTATTGGGGAAGAGGTTAGACTAATTAAATGAGGTATTGCCTGTTGAGAGTGCTCCTGTCCTAACTGTATTAGGGTGTGCAGCATTTGAAGTGGAAAATCCACCAGCCGGGTAGAATACAAGCAACTTGCAGCTTAAGCTCATTTTGAAGCAGACAGCAGGTCCTAGATAGGTTTAGAAAGAAGCCTCTGATCCCCTGTGATGAATGAGTAACCATTAATGATACAAGCTTAGTATTTTCTTTATTTTTTCATAGCAGGCTATTGTGTAMAAGAGGCTCCTTGCTAAAGTTGTTATTGATGGATCCTGGGCACTGTGTGACAAATGCCAGCAGTATTTAGCTAAAAATAGATGACAAAGACGCTTATGCTAGCTCTTTATAACCTTGTGTAGTTATCTGCAAGAAATGTATCATTTTAGGAAACTTTCCCAGCTGACATGAATAGAGGCTTGTTTGTAGGGTATTTTAAGAGAAAACTCTCCCATTCAAGGCCTGGACTCTGGCCAAGTCCTGGCCCTGGCTTGTCGGGCAGTGTGCTGTCAGATCCAGGTGTTTCTGTGCTGAAAATWTAATCAAGTCCCTTTGCCTTGCTGATTTGGGCCTATAAAAGCTGGACCCACTTWTGGGGCCAATCTGGAGAYCTCACCTATGGGTGGATGCACTGCATAAGATGTTCCAAATTGCTGGAAAGTGTTTCTCCAGGTCCTCGCTGTGAAACAAGGCTCCCCACTGACTGTGGACTCTGGATGATGGTAAAATATTTAGGCAATTGGTGCTGGATCTTTCTCAATCACTATCCTTTCTCTTGTATAGTAATGATTAGGTGCATTACCTTGCTTATTTTTGCTTGTTGCTAAAGCCAGGCGTGTAGTTACACTGAATGTATCATTTTACTTTTGTGTTGCCTTAATATTCATAGTAAAATAAGACCATTCTTTCCATTCTTTCTTGGTCTCCATGTTCTTTAAATCACCCTGTCAGTTGGCAGGACAGTTGCCTCATGTTATCTCGGTGCTGAAAGCTGGTTTGTTGATCAGCCTCATTGAATAGCTTGAGTGAATGATGAATTCTGTACAGAATTTGCCAGGTGTGCAARAAATGCCATTTCAGCACTTGCCATGGTCACGGTGCTCACACGAGGTCCCTGCAGTGCAGAAAGCAAAGGCGGTGCTGCCAAYGTGGGTTTGGTGATGTCACTGATGGTGGCAGAGGTTAAAGCTGCCCAGTTGAGCAGGTTGTGGATTGAGAATGCTGCAGTTCATGTTACTGAATCACAGCATACTAATGACTGTGTGTGCTGGACAGGCACAACTCGACTGACATGAACGCATTTCAGCCGTGTTGTGAATTGGCTGCTGTTGCAGAAGTGTGGTGATCACACCACTGCCTGAGCCCAGCTGCAGTAACGGGCCTGGAGCAGCTCTCCCTGGGATAATGGTGCCACTCCAAGAGTGAAGAACAGTTTAAAAATCTACTGTGCCCTAAATGTGGGTGAAATATTAACKATATTGAATATAGGTGGCAAACAATATGAAATATTAACTATAGGTAAATTATATTGACACGTGACTAAAAAGAAAGCAAATATTGTCTCTTAGTCAGTCCATGGATCTTCAGAACTTCCCCAGGTGATGTGGTAAAAATCATTTGTGTGCTACAGTTGTGYAGCACAGTAACTACAAGTGCCTCATGCATTATTAGAGCCCGAGTATTTAAAGAAGCTGTTTGGATTTTTCAAGGAAACAAATGATATCTCTTTCTCCTCCTTGCAGATGGATTGAATCTTCTGTATTGAAAACCTCTGGATTTCCTGTTGGATTTCACATCTGGAGAAATACTTGTGATTTAAGCCACTGTGGCAGACTGAATTGTGGATCCTGGGTTCCCAAGACTTTAGCTCTTGAGGAGAAGCCACTGCTCGATCACGTTAACCTGACATCTCAGCCACSATGGTGCTGTCACAAAGGCAACGAGATGAGCTGTAAGGGATTGTTGTTCTTAAGTTTGTTGCATTTTCATTATTAGCATTTGTTTCTAAATAGATTTTAGAGTGGCTGCGTTCACGTGCCCATTAAGTCCTGTGTATTGTGGTTTAGATCTCTCTACTCTTTATTTTTGATAGAACTGCTGGTATTTGAAACTAGAATTGGGAAATGATGRAAATACAATTTCATAGTTGCTGGTGACATAAGAAATGGATTCTTCTGTTTGCAATAAGCACATTACAGTAGAAGATGTAATCTGTGAATTCTACATTTATCTTGAGTAAATTCAGCAATTTTTTTGCTATTTTACTTTAAAACATAGACAAGGATCTGATCAGAATGTGCTAAGATGACAATCTTTCTATGACTCCTTAAATTGTATTTACAATGTTGTTTTGTAGAAATCGAGCGATAGCAGATTACCTCCGTTCCAATGGCTACGAGGAGGCATATTCGGTTTTTAAAAAGGAAGCTGAGTTAGATGTGGTGAGTTCAAACAACATTCTTCATCTATATTTTAATTTAGAAATCTGTCAGTTTTATGACATTTGCATGTGTTCTGTGTCTTTATTGCCTACCTGTTAGCTCAGGCAGTTGCAGAACTGGAGGTGATGCACTCAGGTTATTGCCTTGCCAGAAAAGGGAAAAATAATCATTGGGTAACTKGACCATTTCTGAGCAAATGGTTTTATAGCCAGATTTGAAATGAACTGAGATTGCAGCTTTGGAGACTGACTTCCCATGTCCTAAAGATTCCCAGTGAAGACAAAACTGGGTTAGTTTTGCCCTCTTGCTTTATCATACTGGGCCAATGTTGGAAGTTTCTTTTGAGATTTGAGTTGGGTCAGGAGTGAAGTCATTTCCTGAATCTGTTGTGTGCCCCTTGGGTAACCATTTAGTTGGAGGCCAGGCTGAAACTGTTSATAGAAGTTCATCATCCAGTAAAGCCAGGYTGGACAGGGCTTGGAGCAGCCTGGTYTAGAAGAACGTGAGGTTGAACAAAATGAGATTCAAGATCCCTTCAACTCAAACCAATCTGTGATTGTGTGACCAGCTCTGGTAAGCAGCTCTGTTTGCTTAGACTGKACAGATGCCTGTGACTCAGAGCAGTCATTTCTTGCAACTTCATTTTGTTGATTTGCCTTTGTCACAGATGATTTGATAAGATTTTTAACTTTGCCACCTATTAGCATAGGAGGTGTGCATTTCATCTGGCTACAGCTGGATTGAGTAGTAAACCTCTGTGTGCTGACTCTGGATAAATCCTTGCCTTTTCTTTATTGCATACCTTGAATTGTTCTTTTTCCAAAATGCTTGGTTGAAGTTTGACTTAATTTCTCCAATTTGCTRCTAATATCTAATAACTAAATATAAATGACAAATTGAAATAACGTACTTATAATTGAAAATCCTAATATCATTCCCCTGTTTGCCTTATCTATCAACCTAATTTAGTCTCCACTTCCCAAAGCTTAGGRAAGCAATCTAAATAGGTTAGAGGGTCCTGAGGGAAAGAGAATGCTGTTGCTAAAAGTTTCACGACTTTTATGCAAGAAAATCTGAATTGGAGTGGGCTATACTAAAATGGAAACAAAGGTAAAAGCTGAAATTATTGGAGTAAATTAGAAGGATTCAAGTGTAGTTCTGCAGATAGGGATTTAGTTTTTGTATGGATTATTCATGCAAAAAACTGCAGCTTTTRCAAGTGCCCCAAATAGTAGATCTGTCTGTGACCAAGGCAGCCAGTCCTYAGAGCTTTTATCTTCCATGGAGTAAGCCATGGCATGGCTATTTTCTGATGTCTCCCCTGCATTTAATTTAGGATTATTGTAGCATGAGATTGTCATTGTGTACGTGGAAAGAAAGTGTAGCATTTCATTACTGTTCTGTGTCTCTGATAATTGTTTTTCTGTGTTGCTTTTCTTCCTCTTTCTTCAAATGCTTCTCCTCAGAATGAAGAGTTAGATAAGAAGTATGCTGGACTTCTGGAAAAAAAATGGACATCTGTTATAAGATTACAAAAGAAGGTAAGTAGAGAGCTGATGGATTTACATGTATGAAAAAGCACAGAAAGCTTTCAGCACTGCACAGAATGTTACATATCTTCCTTGTCAGATGAATACAGGGGTTAGTCAAGTTGATGCCTCAAAAATGAATGTTGAGGGCTTGAGTAGGAAAGATGGTGAAACCCATGTTGTAGGACGTGTTTTGTCTGTCCCAGTGCTGGCAGTCATCCCCTTGGTGTCTGTGTAAAAAATCCTGGCCTTCAGTTGATGGATTGCATGTACAGTCCTGAAGCTGGAAAGGCAAGGGGTGGGTGCCTTGAGGCAGTTGGTGAGTGGGGAGGTGGAATTGCTGTGTGCAGAGGTTAGGCTGGGTTTAGAACAGAGGGAAAATCAGTGCTGCCCGTTGTCTYTGGCCATGGCCCTAGAGGGAAGGARCCATTAGCTCCAGTGCATTAGAGTGGGGGATTGTGCTGCAAGTGGAGAGTACAAAACTCTTTTTAGTTATGCTTCAGTGGCTCAAGAGTGTATTAAAAGCAAAARCCCCCTAGAATCAGTGTGTTAACAATGAAGACCTACCCCTTGTGCAGGTTAATACAGCGTGGGTTTATTAGCCCTGCAGTGTCTCTGTTTTTGGATAATGTGTGTGCTAGCTCCAACATGACATGRCATCCCTGCAGCAGTAATATTCCTTTTTGTTAGCACACATTTCTTCAGTATTCTTGGCACAATAGTAATTCAGATGTATTTTACAGAGTGTGAATGAAGGGGATTTTGTAGAACACTTTTTTCCTGTGAAAATTTTTGGGAATTTGAAAAGAATCAATGATTAATGATTAAATTATTAAGAATTAACTGAAARCTATTGAAGAATAAACTATAAATGAATACTTTAGGTTTAATTTTTAACACCTGTGCTACTGAACATTGCTTATCAGTTTGAGTCCATGCAGTTTTTGCTTTACTGTGAGTTTAGGTRTCAGTTGTTACTTGGATTACTGATGGAAGAAGGGGAATTAGATCCTGTATAAAAACAGAAATAAAAGGTCTCTTTAAAATTCATCCACTTAGGTAATGGAATTAGAATCGAAGCTGAATGAAGCTAAGGAAGAATTTACATCAGGTGGACCTCTTGGTCAGAAACGAGACCCTAAGGAGTGGATTCCTCGTCCTCCAGAGAAATATGCGTTGAGTGGGCACAGGAGTCCTGTCACTCGAGTCATTTTCCATCCAGTTTTCAGTGTTATGGTCTCTGCTTCAGAGGATGCCACAATAAAGGTATGTGTGTGCTGCAGACAGCTGCCTGTGGAATAGGTGACATCAGTGATCATGTTCTGCTTCAGCTTCATGAGGGACAGTTCTTTCACATGTGATGCCCTGTATAATCTACAGATACTTTTATGCTGGTCCAATTAATGTCTTAAGGTGTATTTTACTATCTTTTTTTATGAGTTAAAAATACTGAAGCTGCTGTGGATTTAGACGTTTAACCATTTTCAACAGCAGAAGCAGCAACAGCTCCAAGTGTGCTGGATGTTATGGAGGAGTCCAGTCAGTTTTGTTTTCACTCTTTTATGGATACTCTGGATGAATTTCCATACTTTTGAAGTCTAGCTGTCTAACTCAATGTGACTGTTGCCTTCACAATGATTGCAATCTACTTGGATAGTGGATTATTTGTTGGGTGTTTTTTGGTGAATTTTGTTTAGAATATCATTCAAAATTAAATGTCTAATTTTGTGTTTGAGACAAACAATAAAATCTGTAGGAGCCTGTTTTATTTTAAAGGTTTTGTTGTTAGATGATAGGAGACTGACTTAATTAGGAGAACAGAACTTGAAGCTCATTTGCAGTTATTGACTGCARGTGTTTGTTTAACTTGAGCAATTCTGTAATCTCTGAATGTCTGAATATGTGTGTATCAAACTCTTCAGAGGGGTTTGTATTATCAGCCTTAACCCAAAGCATTTTGAGTATTGCTCTGTGGTATGCAGAATATTTGCTGGTTGGTTCTGAAGCAGGCAAGGAAATTGTGGAGCCACAGTAATGCTTGGGAAAGGTGAAGGGGATGTTAAAGATGATCCTTTCCCCGCACTTGAAAGTAAATTCTGTTGCTGGAGTTATGCAAATAGCACAGAAATGGATGGAGAAAAATGGTCTGTGCAAGGTGGATTTGTTCTGTCAAGTATTTTCTGAATTGATCTTCCTTCTTTAGGGGAATTGGGTATTGAGACTTCCAGATGCAATGGAACTTGTTCTCCAGTTGGGTTTATAATGCTTAAAGTTAACTGAAAAGCAGTTGTCAAAATGCATGAATTCAGTTAATTTATAAGTAACAAATGACATTAAAAATACTTATTTTTATCTGCGGTTTAACTTTTTAGGGCTGTCTTTGTCTCTTGCTGGATTAATTGTTGAACAAGGTGCCAAAGTGGCCTGCAGAGTGCAAATGTGAAGCTGGAGAATTCAAAGGGTAATAGGCTGCTGCTAACAGGTTTTCTGTTCCCTTGTCAGGTGTGGGATTATGAGACAGGAGACTTTGAGMGAACCCTGAAGGGGCACACAGATTCTGTGCAAGATATTTCCTTTGACCACACTGGCAAACTCTTGGCCTCCTGTTCTGCTGATATGACCATTAAGCTATGGGATTTCCAGGGCTTTGAGTGCATCAGAACTATGCATGGTAAGGTATAAAGGGATTGATTTAACAGTCTGTAAAGTGAAGAGGTTTTTTTTTTAATCCAGGAAAACTGCTGATGTGGAAAGGGGTTATAGACCAGACTATTTTCCAAAAGAAAAAAGGGGATAATTTGGGGCTTTGAGTGCTCTGTAAATAGGAGATACTTGTAGTGTCTATGGAATGAAATAGCATCTCAAATCTRCTATGCACAATGGTGTGGGAAGCATCCCATAATGATACTGAAATAAAATGACAGAAGGATTTTAGCTTTAAATATTAAATGCTTRCCAGACAATAGAGCTGCTTTCAAATCAGTGAAAGATTCCTTCCTTCAGCCCTCTGTGTTCCTGCTGCAGGAAGGGGGCAGTCAGTACCAGAGGAGCTGTGGTTGTGCTATGTGGGGTTTGGCTGCATGTTTTTGTTCACATGGAAATGTTCCCTTTGTGCTGGGTTTGAAGGCTGTAGGAAAAATGAGAAAGTGCAACAACCACAGCTGTAAGATTCTAGTATTGACAGCCAGTATTTACTCCAGTCTATGTAAAAGCTTTTTTCTTGCTTGTAGGATCATCTTGTAGAAGTGGTGAGTAGGAATAGAGAATATTTCATACTTAAGAAACACCCACCCATAGATACACTCACATAAACAGAAAACACCTTTAAGGATGCTCAGTGTCTGGATTGTGTGGGTTCTAAAAATATGAATGATTATTTCAYAAAACCTCAAGCTTGTGTGAAAAGATTGTTCCATAAAGCACATGCTGCTGCTGTAGCCACCTGACCAAGSGAAAAAAAATGGCAAGTCCTATGTAAACTCTGCCAGTGCCACTTAATAAGAGTTTTATTTTGTTTTTAGGTCATGATCATAAYGTTTCTTCAGTAGCCATCATGCCCAACGGAGATCATATAGTTTCTGCCTCAAGGGATAAAACTATCAAAATGTGGGAAGTCCAGACAGGGTAAGTGCACTTAGGAGAAAACAGCCCCAGAACAAAGGGAGCAGAAACAGGACACAGGAATCTGAATGTCAGCAGTCACTATTTGAATTGAGAAATGAKGTTGTGCTCTTTAGAATCATTCACTGAAGGATTCTGCCTCGATCATTTGCCAGGGAGGTTTAGATGTTAATACTGACTAATTAACTGGTTTTGTCTTTCTGGAAGCTGTGAAGGGAGATCTTTGGCTCATGACCAGATAAGAGAATAAATTCATTGTTTAACCATGAGTTTAAAGGGARTAACTGTTACCTTTCTTGACACAGACCATGGTGTCTCCTGGCTTTTTTTTTTGTCTTCTTGCTTGTTTAATTTATCCGTTGTCTCTAATATCCAAATGATTTGTAAATCTCTATTTCTTCGGAAAGTATCTATTTAATGCAAGTAGTCATATTAATTTAATCTGCCCCCAAGTTTCATGCCTTTTGCCTTAACAAGTTTTTGCAGGCTCTTAGCTGTCACTTTCTCATGTCATAAACTGTTTATGGCATGGTCCATCCCCTGCCAGGATGAACACGTGTGTGCTGGAATATTTTATCTTAACCCCTAAGAATAGATTAACTGTCCTCAAAGTGCCAAGGCACACGCAGTGGGTTGTTGCCATGCTGTTTGAGTCATGCTGTGGTTTTTTTTTTGCACAGTTACTGCGTGAAGACTTTCACGGGGCACAGAGAATGGGTGCGCATGGTGCGGCCCAACCAGGATGGCACCTTGATTGCCAGCTGCTCCAACGACCAGACGGTGCGTGTGTGGGTGGTAGCGACAAAGGAGTGCAAAGCTGAGCTCCGAGAGCACGAGCATGTGGTAGAGTGCATTTCCTGGGCTCCTGAGAGCTCCTACACCACCATATCAGAAGCTACAGGATCAGAGGTAATGTTCCCAGGCTGTTACGCAAGCATGCTCAGGGAGATCTTTGTCTGTGCTCTGTGTAGCGCTGACAGCGACTGAACTTTGGGCTCAAATGGTCTGGCAGGTACAGCAGGTGTGTGAGTGCTTCCATTTCTGTGTCTTGTGCAGTAAAGTCTCATCTTGGCTTCACAGGACCCAGATTTTGTGTTGATCAGTAGGGCCTACCTTTGCCCTGTTGAAAATGAGCTTTGGAGAGATGTTCTGTTCAGGGTGGGACCACTGTCTTGTATTGCAGCAAATAGATAGGGAAGGCAGCTTCTCTGGCAGAATTTAAGATTATAAGGATGTTCAGCAATTGGAAGGTGGAGGGGGGGAAGGAGCCAGTCAGGAATGCAGAATGAAGCTGCCTTGGGTGCAGTGTGCACTGTGCTGGAGTCAAGCATCCACTGCTGTGTGCTGCTAAACAGGTACTGATGGGGGAAAGCACTCCTTAACTAATATAAATCCCAGTTTGTGGGATCGCAGATAGCTCTTCTGGTGAGCCTCAGGAAAGGCTTGCTAAAGACCAGAGGAAATTCCTTCTAAGGATGTCCAAGGGTAGAAGAAAGGAACTAGAAATCAACTCCAATTTCTGGCCAAACCCCCCTCCTGGCATTGCTGTTTTCCCCTCCACCTCCAAAGGTCATGAACACCTCCAGGGGAGGTTCAGCTACACTGAACACAGGGACTTGTCTAGTGATGGTTTTACTTGTTGTTTGAGTCAAATTTTACTGGAATCCGTAAAAGATCCTTGTAATCTTTTAATAAATGAAAACGAATTGGGGCTGTGTGGGGCTGTGGCGGTGCCTGCTCTGCCCCCTGCTGGCGGGATCGGGCACGGCACGCACCCAATACCTGCTCTGTACACCTGGGCAGGTACAGCCGGTGTGAATACACAGAAAAATCAGTCAGAGTAGGAGGTTTTCACAAATTCCTAACACTGCTCCATTGCATTTTATGAAGAGCATGAACACAAAGGTGTATGTGTAAGCTGCATCCTCATTTGGTCTGAGATGAGGCACTTGAGCTGGGTTGCTGTTAACAGAGGGTGTCTTGCAGTAGGTAGGTGTGTATTCAGAATGATATTTGGCTTGTGGCATCAGCAGGACAAAAATCATTTATTTAACAGATTGTTGAATTCTCCTAGCATTAGTAGCAGTGCCTGTGACTCAGCTTTGGCAGTGTGGATTTATTCATTGTAAGCTGTCGTATGATCTGATTTTGGTACTAAGCAATGGCACTGGGAAGGGATCTGCTTCATTTCTCCTCTTTTCCATCSTATGTACACTATAACTCAAACCATAATTTTCTGTAGACTAAGAAGAGTGGCAAGCCTGGGCCTTTTCTGCTGTCTGGATCCAGAGACAAGACCATTAAGATGTGGGACATTAGCACTGGCATGTGCCTTATGACACTTGTAAGTCCAYTGGTGGTTTTTCTGGCAGTCATAACTGCGTTTGTACAATCAGTTTTAATCAAATGTACTGTCTTGCATGTTATGTTTTCAAAAGCAGCTAGAGTTATAACAGAAATGCTGGAAACATAGTTTTAATGGCTTCTATAGTTTTGGTCTTCTTGTTGCTTAGAAATACTGAAAACCTCTAGAACCATAGTGTGAACACACTGCTGTGGTGTAGATTAAGTGATGAGTAGCTTGGTTTGTTTACAGAAGTGCAGGTAATGATCTGAATTTTGTCTTCTGTGAAATGTTACATTGTTCCTCTCTTGGCCATAGTCTGCTGTYCCCAGCTCARATTCCAGCTGGACTGGGTGSTGGTGCTGGGGCTGGAGAGCAGAACTGGTGCAGATCACATGAGGACTGCTGTTTGTTTGCCTTCAAGGACAGGAATTTGCATTGTTGGGGGAACTGATAGAGGTGTAATAATAGAAACTGGAGATAAGCTGTGAGTTGTGACAGGTTCCAGGAGCTCAGTGCTGTCCTTTTGGGGCCAGGCAGGGGTCCCTCAGTGTGTGAGGTGTGGGATGCTCAGCTCACARYCTGCACCTGCTCACTSATCTCTCCTTGTGCACAAGGTGGGCCATGATAACTGGGTACGTGGCGTCCTGTTCCATTCTGGAGGAAAGTTTATTTTGAGCTGTGCTGATGACAAGACTCTCCGTGTCTGGGACTTCAAGAACAAGCGATGCATGAAAACCCTCAACGCGCACGAACACTTTGTTACCTCTTTGGGTATGTATCAGGGGCTGGCATTCAGCTTTCTCAYCTCACCTTTGTGCTCCCTGTGTAGGAGAAATGAATTAGGAGTTAACCCCCCAGCCATGTGAGTTGTAGAGTTGGAGTGTGCTGGATTTTTCCATTGCTGCACATGGATAAGGATGTTAASTGAAAGGAGTTCTGGAAGCTGTCACCAGAGCATTCAGGCATCTGGGGAGTGTTCTAGTGCCAGCAAAAGGAAAATGAGGGGTGTGCACAACAGCCAGAAAAGAGTTACTTTGAATTCCTGGATATTCCTGGTTGGTGTTAGCAGATCTTGGTGGATATTAGTTTCCCCCTGCCCTGGCAAAGCCAGAACAAATCCAGCCACTCTCAGCAAGGCTGGCTTTTCTCTACAGTCTGTGCTGTTGGGTTTTTTTCCTCTGTCTTCCTCTGGCAGTCTGTAGCTCCTTCAGCAAAGCTSTATGAGTTTGGAGCAAGGAGCCTGGAGCTGGCTGCTGGGGYTCCCTCACCAAACAGAACAGSTCTGATTAAATGCAGGCTTTGMYTTCCCCCTGRAATGAGGATGGTGATGAGAATGRGGGAGTAGCAGTGCAAGYTGAAGGAYATCAGACCTGKAGCAGGTTAATCCCAGAATGGGCTGCCTCACTTAGAGCTGGCTTTGCTGACCCTTTCTACAGTGAGACTGATTCCTCATGGTTAAACTTCCCCATCCCATCTCTGAGCCAGCCCCAAATTGATTTGTGCAAATATGAAAAATATTTGGGTATCTCCTGAGGAACAGTTCACTGTACATTTTTAAATCCACATTCACAGACTGTRCTATCTACAGCAAAAAGTCAAATTTCCTGATTCTTGAACACWTAGTAAATACATGAAGTTCTGTTTCCTGGTAGGATTGAAGGGTTTGATCGGTGTGAGTTTTTGTAAGTTTTCTTGATTTCCATAAAAACTCCTTTATAGCTGAATTGAAAGTAGATTTTCATGCTTTAGAAAATCACAGCCTGAGGGAATTTGGCTACAAAAGTACAGCCATGTTTTTAGCTTGGTAGAATTGTTTTGAAAAATCCGTGCCATTCAGTGAGAGCAGGAAATGCTGAAGTTCTGGGTTCATTGGTAACGTGAGCTTTTGTCTCCTGGCAGATTTCCACAAGACAGCCCCSTACGTGGTGACTGGGAGTGTAGATCAAACAGTAAAAGTGTGGGAGTGCCGCTGATGGAGTTCACAGTGACCCCTTTTCCTCTGGATGCACTCAGATACCATGGTTACCCATTGAGCTCTGTTTAAATAAATATTGTCCTTTCATGTAAATTATTCTGGATGTAGATTGAGCTTATTAAATGTTACACACAAAGTATTCATGCATGGTGAATCCAAATTGTATACTGTAAATTTACATACGTTGTCTAGAAGTACCATAGGTTTAAGAACATGGGCTGGCATTGGTCACATCAGACCTGAGAAGGCAGAAGTGGATGATTGGAATAGGGCACTTAACTGAATAGTTGACAGTGTCGTTATGTCGGATAATTATACCTGTTTTTCTTTCTGCTGTCTGTTGGTGCCTGAATTGGTGACCTCATTTGGGAAAAGTTTTGTAGGGCTCTTTCAGAAATGTGTATCTATGTAACATCACTTAAGTGTGCTTAATAAATCTTCTCTAAGAATACTAGATAATAAGGCTGCAATTCAGAATCTTCTGAACCTTATATGTAATTAATGGAAATTAATTAAACTCTGGAATATTTGTCATGAAACATTTGCCAAATCAACAGAAGACACTTGTTTTGGCCTCCTATCACGGAAGGGTTGGTATATTTATAGAACTGACTGTAAACCTGAAATATGGCAACAAATCTTAGTCGCAGCTGATGTGATAAATGTATTTATTTTTTATTTGGTCATTCAATGGTTAAGCTGTGCTGTTAAACTAAGTTTAAATGGGTTTTTTTGTTTGGTTTTTTTTTTATGCTAGACAAACTTCCAGGAGGAGTTGTCCATCCCAATAGAGTTTAGTGATCCAGTTCCCAGTAGAGCTTCCTCTCCCAAATGACTGCCATGGTCCAACTTGCTGTTTGCTTTCCATGTTCGTTAGAGATGTGCAATTCCTATTACACAGCAGGATCAAAGGACACTTCCCTCATTCACTGGCAGGAAATTGGGACATACAAAAGTTTCTTGGATTCCCTAGTGCCTCCTTGGAAACCCTGTGACAGTGAGGTCATCCTCACCTTGGCAATGTGGCTCCAATAAAAACATCCTGGGGTTTGCAAGTGGAGAAATACCTTGGGCTGCAGCATTGAAATGCTTTAAAGGAAGCACTAAATGTCTCGAGAGTCAGTTGACAATGGCAGGTCAGATCCTCACAGGCTTCTAAAAGAAAAACCACCATGAACAAAGCTCACTCCCATCTGTGGGTATGATGCTAAACATTMAAACCAAACCCAAATCCTATCAGCAAAACCAGCCCAGCTCAGTTATTAGTATTTATGTTGTTTGGTGTACACAATTTTTAATTTGCATATCCCTAAAGTTACATATTTTGATCTGAAATGAATGCAAATATTATAAATTAATATTTTAATCATCATTTTTGTGACAGATTCCATTGTAGATAACCAAGAATTAAAATACTTATCAAACTAACCAGGTCTTTTTAAAAATCAACTTGAAAATTGACAGTACAATGAAGTACCAGGCTGATGTTTTTTAACAGGTGAATTTGTGCTTTATTTTATTCCTTTTGGTTTAATCCATGGCTTTTAAAATGTCCATTTTTAAAGCTGAGAGTCCCTGACCAGCACAGGGTGGGCTGGAGGGTGAACACACTGCACTGGTGAGGGGAAATCTCCCACAGTCACCCCWGAAGGAGCTGTTGTTCTGTGGGAGGATCGGGGTGTGGGATTCTGATGTGGGGCTTTTCAGAGCCAGTTTAAGATCCAGGCTRATCTCTTAAATCCAGTGGTTTCTGTCATTCTCAGTGTGTGTTGCTGCAGTTGAGCATGCACGAATAAAGTCTGTTTTGTTCGTTAGCTGCTTGGACTGGAAAAATTTGCTGCTTTTTTTGTCTTATTGGAGAATTCCAGATACACAAGTAGTGCATCTTAAATCCCTCCATGCATCTGCAACTGTAAAGTAGTAACATCTGTTTAATTCCTAGGACCTAGAAACCTTATTTAAGTCTAAAGTAAACCACCSTCATGTACATAACTCAAACCTGAATGAGAAATTAAAGGTACCTGTGATGTGGAAGTTGTCTACTGCATTTTTTCCCATTTATCAGGACAACAGCCCCAGTGCTGGCAGCAGGGTCACTGCTGTGTGACAACATTGCTGCTGTGCAGGATGATTTGGGGCAGAGGGGATGATCTCAGGGATGGTCCTGCCTGGACCAAAGCTGAACCCTGTTTGGAAGGGAGTGAGTGGGACACTCTGGGATGGGCTGTGGAGATGTCACCACTCTTTGTGCCAGCTCGTGCTGTGCCTTTTCTGTGATCAGAACTGCAGCAATGAGGTTACTGGGTCAATAATCAGCTAAATGTACTGGAGGGGTGGAGAGGTTCACTGCTGCTTTGGCATTCCTGACTCAAACTGGCAGCATTTGCCAGGATCCATCTCTGACCTGTGTCCACTGCAGATCCCTGGGCTCAGCCTAGCCCAGGCCCAGGCCAGAAAGTGCAGCATTTGGTGTGGTTTACATAGAAGCTGGAAGTTAATGTTTTATACCATCTTGCACTTTAGAAGGTGAAACAATCCCGTCCTGCTTTTCTGTGTGGTGTGACCAATGTGTGCCCGGGGCACTGAGGAAAGGAAAACAACCTTGGTTGGTGGTGAGTGGGGCTGTAGGCGTGGGGTCCCTGTCTCTGCCTGTTCCTGTCCATGTGAACTGCCTGAGAAATCACTCTTGGACAGCTCCTGAYTTCCCTGAGAGCTGTTTAAAAGGAAAAAAAACCACTTTGTTTTTGTAGACAGTGGTGGCTTGGTAATCCTTTAATGATTTGAATCTAGCAAATGCTGAGTTGAGTGAAGGAAAAGCGCCCTTGGAATGAGCTGTTGTGTCCAGCTGTACATAAAGTCCTGTATTCAATCAATCCTGAGAGTTCTGTAGCAAGAGCACGTGCATAGAGGGGTGGGATGGACGGGAGGGAACGGGGGGGGGTTGCATTGGATTTGCAAATCACAACTGCCATTAACTGGCCTTTTTTATCTTTCCACTGTGTCATGTAAGTAGCTGCTTTCCTGTCCTGCCTGTCCCTCAGGCTTTCCCAAGTTCATTCTGAAGAGAAGTTAGCAAAATGCTCACGCTTTAGAGGTGATCCCGACATGACTTGAAGGCAAATGTCAGATGTTTTGTTTGAGCGCTGGTAGAGGTTGCAGTTGGAGAGAAAACAGTTCCCAGGCTGTAGGAGTAACTGAAGCTATTGACACAATTTAAAAAAAAAAATTGGTAAAGGAATGTATATAATACTGCTCTGTGTTTTACAGTAAGATTTGTTGCTCTCAGACTGTGTAAAACGAAATTTATTCATGTTTTCTGCATATTAAAAAAATCTTATTGTACCAATTGGTAAACTTATTAAATGCATATAAAACTAGATGTGGTTTTGTTTCCTTGGATGCAAGAATTAAAACTATTTTGAAAAAAGCTATTGGTGTTTCACCCTCAGATTTTGCTCCCACCTGCTTTGCCCTTGCTCTGATTTTAATTTAACTTGAGGACACAGGGAAGTGGTTTTGAGGTGGTTCGTGGCAGTTTTAGTAGTGAGAGGTTTTGCTGGTTGATCTGGTGCAGTGATGCTGCAGGAAATGCTCTCTGTGGGTTAAGCTGATCTTACAGGTGGGCAGGAGAGCCTTGGCCACGTGTCTGGCACAAACCTTCTCTCCCTGGGTTGGGTTTGGTTGGGTTTTTCTTTACCTTGACCCTCTCTACTGCAGAATTGTCTTTCACTGCTCCTCACTCAGTGTTGGAATTGAGGGTGGTGATTGAGCACAGCCCTGAATTTTCTGAGTTACACTTTGAGCTCCAGGGGAGGTGGGTACATGGAAACCCCAGGCACTGGGTTATTCTGGCAAGATGTGTTCTGCTCTTAGGATCTTGGACATGATGTGGCTTTGGTTTGATTTTTCCCTGTGATTTTGCCTCGAGTACTGCTTAGATGGGTCAGTGGAACTGGAACTGGAATGGGCACATCTTCATGATGGAAGAGCACGGAYGTGCCCTTGGGGAGAGAATGAAAGGGCATTGCCAGCTGAGATCTGTGGTGAGATTTGGCAGTGGGAACAGACCTGGGATGGCCATTTGGAGGAAAAAAAACCTGAATTTGGGCTCTGCCAGATTCACGTGTGTATGAATGCATGCATGGCCCATCCCATGGGGTGATGGCATGGCACAGAGGCGGTTTTGGGGTTGAAAGGAAAACCTTGTATGTCCACACACAGTGAGCTTCTCCCAGGGAATGCAAGGCAGGTTTAGGTGTGACCTGCCAAGAACAGTCTGGGCARTTTAATTTCCCCCATAGCTCTGTGAGTTGTGCTCATGCAGTGAGTGCTGTGCTGACAGCAGCTCYGTAGGGGTGAGATTGGTTTGGATGAGCTGTTTCCAGTCCCAATAGCACTGATGGGCACTGAAACATTTTAGTGGCCAGGTTGAGTATGAGGTGGTTTGGGTTGGTGGTGTGGGATGCAGTCAAGTGTGCAGGCTTCCCCTTAATTTGCAAGCAGGGAATGCCCTGACAGTTTACAGGTGACTTGTTTCTTGGAAAGAAAGTTGTAGCTTTTGTGGTGTGTGCTAGGTCCAATGACATTTAAGTGTCTGGAAAGAGCAGGGAGGATGCAAATTTGGGTATTTCCAGGTGCATCCTTCACAACTGCTGAGGGTTTGATTGTTCTCTGCAATTGCTTTTGCTGCAGGTCCTTGTCTCAGGCTGTGGCAGTTGCTGTGTGCCCTGGGGACAGCAGGGACACACTGCTTAAACCCTGTCTGGGCCTGACCTGATTGAGGGGGACTGGCAGGTGAGTTCTAGGGCCAGGGTGCCACATTCAGCTTCCTGAATGCCTGCCTGCCTCCAGCCTGGAGTTTAAGAACTTGTGAACAGAATAATGAGAACCTCCCTAACTCAAAAGGGGCAGAGAGGTACAGACAGATGTTGGTAAATGTGATTATTTACCAGCCTGTGTTGTCCTTGGAGCTCCTTGGCTATGAAGCCTCAGTAGCCAGGATTTATTTCACACGGCTACAAGATCCCCAGAGCCCCCGTGTCCCTGCTCCCACAGCTCCCCTGGGACAAGAGGGTGAAGTGACTGAGCACAAATTGRTTCTGACAGCAGAGGGTCCTGCCCCATGTGCTGGGGTTGTGCTTGTACTGGTTTACAGGTTTTAAAGCCTCCAGGTCACTGGTCCTGTCTCTCTGCCCCATTCCTGCTCAAAGAACAGCAGTGGTGGCTCCAGTCCTGGTACCAATGCCTTGCACCAAACCATAAAGAAACCAGTAAAGGACCTGCAAGAGTTTAAAAAGCTTTTAATGGACTGTAAGACACTAGTAAAAGAAAAAATCTTGTAGGAAAGATGCACTGTAGTCATTTATTGATTGCTTTCCAGGAAGTTCAGAATTTTTCTAATAGGAGCAAGTTCATTCGCAGTGAAGACTCTGCTTTGTTGCCTCCAACACCTCGGAGGCTGCTCCCTCCTCCTCCTCCCCTGCCCAGCTCCGAGTTACAAATACCTGCAAGGTGGGACAGGAAAGCGAGGGTACAGAGCACAGGGACAGCACTTTTGTCCCCAAGGGTCAGTAAAAGCAGCGCAGATTAGCACAGATCCAGGACAGACAATGCGAGAGAGGGACAGAGGGAGGGAGAGGCTGTGGCCAGCCCACCCTTCTTCTACAGCTTGATCTGCTTGGAAAACAGGACATTCAACTCTGTCGGCATCCCAGGGGCTGCAGCAGCCACGTCTTACCTGCTGGAGGACAGTGCCAGCCCCACRAGAGGGGACAGGACCATTTCTGTAGTGGCACCTGCCATTCAGTGCCATCCATTGCCAGCAATGGAAGCTCCCGCTGCCAGTCCCAAAACCAGAGTGCAAAAATGCCACACAACAAGGTATTTGCCAGAGGTTTCAGTGCTGGGGGAACTTCAGTTTTTTTATTTAAACCTCCTCCCCAAAACCTGGGACTTTCTGGTTGTGGCTCTGTCAGGTTCAGGGCCCTCAGCTCTGTTGTAAATGAGACCAGGTCTCTATTTCTGAATTTTCCTCCCCTCTTCCCCCCCCCATTTAATAGGGCTGTGATTCCCTCCTCACTCCCCTTAGCTCAGCCCTCATTTGCTGCATTCCCACCTCTCAGAGGCACTGGGGTTTCCACTGCAATGGAAGTTTGTGCGCTTTTTTAAACATCAAGCCCTCACTCTTTGGATACAGTATCCCAAATTACTCAGCTGCAAGCAGAGCAGAGGTGGAACGGTGAATATCATATATATATATATATCTATATATATATCTATATATATATATATCTATCTATATCTTTACCTTGAAAATTAGAATGTTAATGTTACAAAACCCCACTGAATTGCCAAACTGCCAACCAAACATAGAAAAAAAAATGGTTAAAGGAATCCCATGGCTATATCCTGATGTAGAAAATGCTGTACATCCCCCACTTTCACATGTCACAGGCTTCAGTCATCTGAGTGACACAAATATGGCTGTTCTTAGCACAGTCTCGGATWGTGACTGGGGGAAAATCAATCTTTTGGCTTGGAATCCACGTTTTACAASAATGTGGAGCAGTGATGGGGCCGGTTCTGTACTGGTTTAGCAAAGCAGTGTCCTTAAGTCAACATAAAAATGACCTGAGAAATGTTACATCCCTCCAGACAGTTCATTTGGAATCGATATGTACAAAGTAGAAAGAACTCTGCGCACACACACGACACGGACACACACAGGGCAGGTCTGTGCTGCCTCCGGCCACTTCCCCCTCGCGTGGCACACAAAGCTCGGGCACACAGATTACATTGCTCAGATTAGTTCTTTGCATTGTGTATTAATTGTACCAGTGCAATAACATTGTCAAAAAGGAGGAGCTGCTCCGAGGGCGGCCGAGGCCCTGGGCCAGATTCAGAAAAGGGTGGTTTAAACTTTTTTTTTTTTTTTTTTTTTTTTTTTTTGTTTTAAAGCGAGGTACACGTTAAGCAGAGCCCTGTGTTAAGGGGATGGCAGCAGAAGGCATGCTCGGCTCAGCCTCTTTCTCCTCCACAGCTTTGTCCTCTGCTTCCAGCTGTTCCCCACTTTTCATGCTTTCCTGGAGCTGCTGGCGTCGCTGCACCTCGGCTTTAAGGTTCTCCAAATCTTTTTGGCTGKAGGGGAAAGCAGGAAGGGGAGCAGACATTAGACTGGCCAGGATGAGGTTGTGTTCAGTGAGGAGGGGACATTCCTTGTGCTTCCCTCCCCCAGAGCTCAGCCCCACTGAGCATGGCCAGGGCCCAGTTTGGTGATGGTCAGGGCAGCCTCCAACTGCTGCTGTGGCCTTTTTACCACCCATGATTATCTACAGCATTAGAACAACTCAGTCTTGGCTCAGGTCATCTATTTCCACCATCATTCCAATCAAATTTTCAAGTAGAAATTAAGGACAATTCAAAATAATTAAAAAAAAATAATCTCCACCATCATTCCAATCAAATTTTCAAGTAGAAATTAAGGACAATTCAAAATAATTTAAAAAAATAATTTCCACCATGATTCCAATCAAGTTTTCAACTAGAAGTTAAGGACAATTCAAAATAATTAAAAAAAAAAATCTCCACCATCATTCCAATCAAATTTTCAAGTAGAAGTTAAGGACAATTCAAAATAATTTAAAAAAATAATCTCCACCATCATTCCAATCAAGTTTTCAACTAGAAGTTAAGGACAATTCAAAATAATTAAAAAA
>NW_026624324.1:73252-73648 GCF_030028575.1 Malurus melanocephalus
TAAGGCAAGACAGCCCTTCCCACTCCCTGCCCAGCCCCATCCCTGGAAGGAGAACAAAGCCTCTGCTAAAGATGACAGCATTTCTGAGGATGAGGAAACTGCAGAGCTCCTGAGTTGAGCAATCWGCCCCTGAGCAGCGAGTCAGCAGCAGGGCAGGGTTGTGTGGAGCTGTGCCAGGCTCTCACCCAGGAGCTGTCCCTGTGCCCTACAAATCCCCGGGCACCCTGCAATGGTGGCACTGCACACAACTGCCCAACTGGGGAGAGGGACAGAGCCAGGAATGTTCTATCAGAGGGGACAGATGATCCATCCCCACTGGTGACACCACAGTGTGTGCTCCATCCCCACTGGTGACACCACAGTGTGTGCCATCACTGGTGACACCACAGTGTGTGC
>NW_026624324.1:76935-77987 GCF_030028575.1 Malurus melanocephalus
GCAGCATTCCCTGCACAGGGTTCTGCTCCAGGAGCAGCATTCCAGTCCCACCCCAGTGCTGGGCTTCCAGGAGGAGGATGGCAGCAATGCCCATACAGGGGCTGTGCCCACATGGAGAGTGCCCACAGGAGCTGTGCCCATACAGAGCTGTGCCTATATGGGACAGTGCCCACACGGGACAGTGCCCATACAGAGCTGTGCCCATACAGAGCTGTGCCCACACAGAGCTGTGCCTATATGGAACAGTGCCCACAGGGGACAGTGCCCACAGGAGCTGTGCCCATACAGAGCTGTGCCTATATGGGACAGTGCCCACACAGAGCAATACCCACACGGGACAGTGCCCACACAGAGCTGTGCCCATAGGGACAGTGCCTACAGGGGACAGTGCCCACACGGGACAGTGCCCACATGGAGCTGTGCCCATACAGAGCTGTGCCCATACAGAGCTGTGCCCATACAGAGCTGTGCCCACACGGAGCTGTGCCCACACAGGGGACAGTGCCCAAACAGAGCAGAATGCCAGCTGTGCCCACATGGGACAGTGCCCACATGGGACAGTGCCCACACGGGACAGTGCCCACACGGGACAGTGCCCACATGGGACAGTGCCCACACGGAGCTGTGCCCATACAGAGCTGTGCCTATATGGGACAGTGCCCACAGGGGACAGTGCCCACATGGGACAGTGCCCATACAGAGCTGTGCCCACAGGGACAGTGCCCACACGGAGCTGTGCCTATATGGGACAGTGCCCACACAGGGGACAGTGCCCACACGGGACAGTGTCCACACAGAGCTGTGCCCATACAGAGCTGTGCCCACAGGGGACAGTGCCCACATGGGACAGTGCCCATACAGAGCTGTGCCTATATGGGACAGTGCCCACAGGGGACAGTGCCCACATGGGGCTGTGCCCACACGGGACAATGCCCACACCGAGCTGTGCCCACACAGAGCTGTACCCACACGGGCTGTGTCCCCAGCCAGCTCAGCAGCACTGAGTCACCTCGGGCAGCCCAGACGTGCTCAGACAGCCCCAGGCGGGGGCA
>NW_026624324.1:79225-81760 GCF_030028575.1 Malurus melanocephalus
AGCTGAAGGCCACAGCAGTGACCCAAAGCAAGAGGCACATCCCTGGGAATATCTCGGGGCTGGATTTATTCACTGCAGAGGATGTCCCAAACCCTCAGGCACAGCCACACCCCAGTCCCCTGGGCTCTCTGCAGTTGGGAGAGCTGACTCAGCTCGGACTGTTGGCCTTGGGGCTTCTGGAATGAAAMAGAAATTGCTGTGTTTGGCAGTGTYACTCTGGGGGAAGGGATTGGTGTCTCTGAGAATCCCAATGCCACTGAAGGACAGCAGAACACTCTGCAGCCTGCACATCCATCAGCACTAGAAAACAAGGCAGGCTCTTCCAGCTGCCTGATCAGGTTGGTTTGCACCCTGACAGAAACCAGATGGCAGCAAGAACTGTGACATGGATGGCTGACAGAGGCTGGAAGGACAGGGCACCCAGCACTGGGCACTGAGAGCAGATCCCACGGGTGTCACCAGCCCCAGCTCCCTTGGGAACACACAGAAGCAATTCAGGGTTTTTATTCCAATACAGGACTTTATGGCAAAGGACAAAACCACCTTAAATGATTCTCAAAGATCCCTCCCTGAGAACTGGAACAATTAAACATGAGCATTTAACACCCTGYCCCYGGATYCCAGTGTGTAATTGCTTTACAGGCYYTTCACTCYCCACATTTATTTTTTTACTGAGAGTCCACAGGGACCGGGGTCATCTTGGCAGATTTTGTGAGCAAGCAGCATCACAGCAGATACCACAATTCATCTKAAACAGGGGATGTCCACCTTTCAAAATAACAAACTGGCATGCTGCACCCTGACTCTGGGACAAAACTGAATCTCCATTGACAGAGCAGCCCCTCCCAGTGAGCACCCAGTGACTGAGCTCAGTGTGACAGAGTGACCCAGCCCAGACCCCACCCCTGTGAGCAAGGAAATCACTGCCCTGCCTCACCTCAGTGCAACCTTCAGGGATTTGGAGCCGTGGTACTTGGAGCTGATGGCCAAGGCGTTCTCCAGGAAGCGCAGGGACAGGTCATACTCCATCACCCCGTGGAGCACCAGGCCAATGTTGTTCTGTGGAGAAGCCAAGCAGGGATTGGGACAGGCACAGTCACAGTCCCTCTGCTGCTGTGGGAGCAGTGGCACCCCCAGATTCAGCAGTGCCCCCAGCCCTGAGCAGTTCCACAGGCAGGGAAATCCTCCTGGGGTAGCAAACCACACACGGGAGCTGAGGAACCCTCCAGCTCATGCCAGGCCAACAACAMCACAACAAACAAAGGAGTTTCCCTGAGGATTGCAGGGCTCAAACCCCATCTGCTGTTTCCCAGAAGGGCTGACCCTCCCAGCTAAAAGGTCAAATTCCTTTTTTCCTTCGTCTGATGGCACCAACAGTAACAACCCAGGGAGGAAAAGCACTGACTAGACATTTGTTTTCAACAGGCATCATGTAAGCATCTTGAAAGCCAAGAGGTTTCCTCAAAATTAGGAGTTGAAGACTCTTGCACAGATGACTTACATCTAAGAGTGCCATTTCTGGGTGATCCTCCCCAAATACCAACAGCATGAGGTAGCGTGCACGGTACAGCAGGTTCAGTGCTGTGGAGAGTTGGCTGTTTGCAAAGCAGTACAGAGCCAGGTGCATCTAGGACAAAASAAGGGATCAGCATTAATGTAAAGGAAATGAACCTCTCTTTGCCACTCCTTTCCTCAGCTGCACATGGAAAAAAAGTCTTCCTTAAAGGTCAAAAAAAGACTTCAGAAAGTCCAAGTCTAATGGATGACACACAGCCCCACTGAGGTATCCCAGAGGACACAGCACTGAGGAAGATGTTTTATTTCAGTTTCTCTTAACCCTCATGGAATATTTCCAACCTGAACTGCATGTATTTTATATTCTGACTGTGCTTTTGGAGGGATTCTTCCCTCCTTTTGTTTTTGACAAAYGTCCAGGGCCAAAGCCAGGAGAATTAATAAATTAAATAAAGATGCAGCAAACACTAGAAACCTAGTCTAAGCAGGACAAATAGTGAGCATGCAGCACATTTACAGTGCACACACTCAGCTTTTCACTTTACAGGATTGTAAGAGATGATGGAGTGGAGGATTCTGGAAAGAAAGCTGCAGGAGAGAGGAAAATGCTCTCAAAAACAAACTCAGGTTCCCAGAGTGCAGCCAGACCCCTGAAGTGCTGTGCCCATACTCACATATTCTTGGATGGTGTTGGGGTGTTCAATGCCCAGGACCCTCTCRCTCATTAGCACCGCTTTCTGCTGATTGCTTAAGGCCTGAAGAGAACAGAACCAGAGCAAATCACACCGTGCTGAGAGCTTGGACAAGCATGGGGAAGGAATCAGAGACCCCTCAGAGCCCCTCTCACCTCAGAGTAATCTCCCATGATGTAGTTGAGCCGAGCTAGCAGCCTCAGGCAGGCACAGATTTCTACATGCATAGCACCATACACATTGTTGAACAGGTTTAAGGCTTCRTTGATGAGCTCGCAGCCCTCCTTCAAGAAACCTGGAAAAAGGCATCTCCACATTTCTATGTGTT
>NW_026624324.1:82372-84434 GCF_030028575.1 Malurus melanocephalus
CACTGCCCTGGGCAAGGACAGCACTGCCCTGGGCAAGGACAACACTGCCCTGGGCAAGGACAGCACTGCCCTGGGCAAGGACATACCAATGCCCTGGCTGTCCTTGCTCATCACCACTGCCTTTGGAGCAGGAACATTCCAGATGGTTTTGGGGACACCAGGGTTCTCCACCACAGTGGGGTGGGCAGGGGTGTCCTGGTGCCATGCCCCACCCACCCTGCTCCTCCCATCATCACTGCTCATCCCCCGAGGCTGAGGTTTGTGGCTCCTGTACCTTGCTGAACCTTTGCTTGCCCGCTCTGGAAGAAGTGGAAAGCATCAGAGGCTTTGGGGTTYACGTGCTTCACTACAGGGAAGATGTTGAGAATATCCTCTTCAGTGAAAGTGGGCTTGTGCCTGTTGTCAAAGTTGTACTCCTTCAACAGGATCTGGAGGGACCAAGAAGGGTGGAACAGTCAYCACTTCCACAGGCAYTTGGCAAGAAAAGGGGGTGAAATTSTGCAYGGGGATTCACAGGCAAAACATCTCCTGTTCCATGAGCTGGGACAGAACTGTCCAAGGTGGTCAGGGGGAGGTGTACATGGCAAAATGGCAGCACAGTGACAACACTGAACCCTTGCCAGGAGAGCTGTCCCACAGCCCACACAACAGTGAGAATTGCACTGCAATTGTACTGAGGTGGCTGTTCTTCCAAGGGACACTGAGCATGGTTACCCTGAGCTGGAACTGGATTAGAGATCTCAGAGCTGGCACCTGTGTGCCAACATCAGCACCACAAAAACCTTTTGGGGCTTGTGCTGTGCCTGTGAAACACAGAGCACTTCATGTTCCCCAGTACAGAACAGATGGCAAGGGAAGGAGGATGTGGATCTTACCTGGACTCCAGTTTTGAGGGAGATTTCACGGAGCAGGGTGATTTTCTGTAGATTATACACTTCAGCTGCTTGGTCAACATTCTCACTGCAGAAAGCAAACARAAGCTTCAGCTCTCAGGGGAGTTTCTGCTCAAGGACATCCCTCCCCTGKGGGCACCTGAAGCACAGATCCCTGTACAGCCTTTGAGGTGCYACCTCAAACCAAAAACAGCACTGCAGAGTTTGCTCATGGTCTGTGAGAGCTGACAGAGCACAGCAGAGCTTTCACAGAAATCCTCTGAGCTCTGCTCAAATCCCACTTGGGCTGAACACCTTCTGCTCTTGGTGAGGATGGGCAGTCCCTGACAGGAAGGGATGAGCACTGTCTAACTATCAAAAATTGGTTTAATCACCTAGCCATGGCTTTTCTCTTGGGCCACTTCATTGGTGCTTCCAGTTTAACACTCACAAYGTGCCCCTTCCTTATTCCCCACTCTGCTCACCTACAGGAGCAGCTAAATTCCAAATTCCAAAAATCCTTTTTCTGGAACAGAAGCTCCCTTCAGTCCAGATCACTGTCAATACAGACAAGTATCRTTTCACTATAATATTACTTCTGTTTCTCACCTTCTGGTCCCCTCTGCACTCTTAGGAGAGCTTTCCCTTTCTCCTGTGTTTTTCCTGACCGTGTTTCCCTCACGGGTTTCATTTGATTCAAAATTTCACTTCTGCCTGCTACTCTTTGCCCAATTTCTTTCCATTAAAAATTTGTAGAAGTCCCTCAAGGGTAYAAATTTTATTCAAACAGAAAACAAATCAGAAAGAGAGGTCCAGTTACAGAACAAGAGCTTGTGAGTCCAGGCACAAGCTGGGGTCACCTGCTTCATTTACCATTCAAGACTGAAATCGAAGTAGTTCTTTGCTTCTGARCAAATATTCTTCCATAGCTCCTGAGGGGTCATGCTGGCCCATGCAGTGTTATCAGCATTTCCAAGGTTCCTGTTTTTCCTTTTCTTGTTCTTCTTCTTGGAGACCAGCTCATCAGCAGGAAGATGGGCGATGGGATTTGGGAAGGAGCTCAGAAAACAATTGAGGAAGTGGCTGATGGCAGCAGATAAACCCGACAGCTCCACACCCTGCAGGGAGACAGCAGAGTCAGTCAGGAGAGACCCTGCAATCACAGCACTGCTCTGAGCCAGCCTCACACA
>NW_026624324.1:84608-86146 GCF_030028575.1 Malurus melanocephalus
ATCCCATCCCATGGATCCCATCCCATATCCCATCCCATGGATCCCATCCCATATATCCCATCCCATCCCATCCCATGGAGCCCATCCCATATCCCATCCCATGGATCCCATCCCAGATCCCATCCCATGGATCCCATCCCATGGAGCCCATCCCATGGATCCCATCCCATGGATCCCATCCCATGGAGCCCATCCCATCCCACGGATCCCACGGATCCCATCCCATCCCATGGATCCCATCCCATCCCATCCCATCCCATCCCATGGATGCCATCCCATCCCATGGATGCCATCCCATATCCCATCCCATCCCATCCTATGGATCCCATGGATCCCATCCCACAGACACAGGGAGATCCTCCACACGAGGGAGAGGAGGCACCATTTGCAAACAGCACTAACACAGCCAGAATTATGGCCATGTACAAAGTATAAACCTCCACACACAAATGAGGAGTCATGTTTTGGGTTGCCACCTGGGACAGGCAAAGCAGAGAGTGCAAAGATGGTTTTGGCACTGGACCAAGCCAGCTCTATTGCTGTGCTGTGCATGAACAGCACAAGGATATGCAGTGTTGAATTAAAAAGGATTCTCAGAAGGGCAAAAGCAACACCGTTTAAGAGGAAAAGGAATTACAAGGAAAACAAGCTGTGATTTCACTTTTAAAAGCCTCCAACATGATGAGTGAGGATCTGGGGAGGAAAAGCATGAATGATTGTTCTCTGGGAAAGCTTTCTTCAAGTGGGAACTTGTTTTCCCTTCCATCCAGGCCTGCACCTATTTCAGTGCTAATGAGCTTGTACTTCCCGTTGCCACGCAACCCCAGGAATTGCCTAATGAGAGGAGAGCCCCAAAAGGCTCTGTTTGTGGAAAAAAGTCATTAGGGAGGACACATGAGGTCAGACTGCAGGTCATACCTGGAGGTAAGTCTTGAAGATGTGTTTGGCTGATCGAGTGATCAATTCGCTGATTCCAATTTTCTGCCCAAAGGAATAAAGAACAGAATGAGTCAGCTGGTAAGGAAATGTTAAAATACACTGGGCTTTTGAAATGGTTTTTTATCAACATCTGCAGAANTGTGTTACCCACTATTACATTTGGGAATCCCTGAAGCAATTCTCCATCCCAAAGGATACTCRCAGTCCCTAATACTATGAAACACATTAAGGATTTGGGAAAAAAAAACTCCCCAGCCACCACTTACAGATCTTTCTCCCTCCCCTATTTGAAGCTGTTTAATTTTACAGAGAGAGAACAACTGGCCAAGTGGGAATGTCCTGAGGACAAATGATGCCAGAGTGGTTTGAAGTGTCTGATGCTTACAAAGATGTGGTCGAGCTGTGCACGCCCGGGGGTTTTGGTGATGAAGTTGATGACTTTGCCCAGGTARCGCATGTTGATGCCCCTCTGGTGCATGGCCTCAGCCAAGGTGGCCCCATCCATGGGGAGCACGGTGTGATCCAGGCAGTCCTTCACCTGCAGGGATGGACACACTGGGGTTACTGAGGAAAACATCACAGATACAACTTCCATGTAT
>NW_026624324.1:86806-89713 GCF_030028575.1 Malurus melanocephalus
CACTTGGGTTACTGAGGAAAACGTGATGGACACAACTTCCATTTATAAAAAAACACTGGGGTTACTGAGGAAAACATGATGGACACAACTTCCATGTATAAAAAAACACTTGGGTTACTGAGGAAAACGTGATGGACACAACTTCCATGTATAAAAAAAAAAAAACACTGGGGTTACTGAGGAAAACGTGACAGACACAACTTCCAAAAAAAAAAAAAAAAAAAACAAACTTGGGTTACTGAGGAAAACGTGACAGACACAACTTCCATTTATAAAAAAAACACTTGGGTTACTGAGGAAAACGTGAGACACAACTTCCATGTACAAAAAACCCACAGCAGGAGGCAGGACCAGGTTTCCCAATGCCACTGCAGACACCTCATTACCTGGGGGTCCTGAAGCAGGCACTGACCCCAAACAGGACCCTTTTGGTGGGTGACACCTGCTGTGACACCAGGGGCCACCATGGCACACTGTGGGCAAGGGGACAGCCCAGTAGCCAGCCCAGTCTGTGTCAGCCCTTGCCACTGGAACCAGTTTCACTCCTGTGTCTCAGAAGGGAGCAGCACTACACTCACAAGAGCAGAGGCAAAGCAACTCCTGATTGTGCAGCCAACAGGCTAACCCTCCCTTCAGGGTCACTACACATTTCCAACTAAGAGTACGTGGAGCTGTGCACGCATGGCTGATAAGAAGGAATAGCACTTTCATTTTAAGCTGTGTTGCAGTTGTTAATTGCTGATAAACAGTTGTTGGATTCACGTCATGGGGTAACACCAGCTCCTCTCTGATAGACTACAGCAGCTGCTCTCACACAGCCTGTGCACTGTTCAGGGTTTATATACTGCAATATTAACTACTTTATAATCAACAATTACCAAACCCTTTTCTGACTCACTCCCCTCCTTTTTTATTTAAAGATGGAGTAGCTGGTTCTGAAGGTTGTGCTGCCTACAGAACTAGTGGATTTAGAGTTCAGAAGAAACTTTCCAACAAGGAAAACTCTCTTTTTCACAGGACCAACAACTCCTGGACCTTTTGGTGCAGAGCTCCTGAGCTCTCCCCTGCCAGTTCTAGTGCCTTCAATTCAGCCATCAATTCAGTGAGCATCCCAGGAACGGAGAAACTGGGATTTCTCATCTGGCCAGCTGCATGGGTAACATCCAAAATGCTTGAGACTTACAGATGGAGTTTTTATGACAGCTATTAGCAGGAACAATTTCCCAGTTCACTTCAAATTACTAGTCATTGCTTGAGTCACAAGCAGGGTCAGCTAAAACAATAAGCTGTGGAGGATGCCCAGGGCTAGGGAGGATGGCTTATGTGGTCTCTATTGTCCCAAACTCTCAGCAATAGCTGKTAATTACCAGTGCCAAAAATTATTTATTAGACTGAGGTGGAAAAACTGTGCCAYGATGTCAGATGGGAAATGGCAAATCCCTCGTGCCCTGGCACGCCACACTCCTGATGTTTGTTCCCCACGGTCCCAGCAGTGCCAGAGGCTGCAGCTGCTCAGGCAAAGCTGCTGTCCCAAAGTGTCACCAGTGCCACTGCCTGCTCAGAGCCACCAGGCTCTCAGGACAACATCACTGCTGGCCCTGGCTCCTCACCAAGCCTGGGATCTGGCAGGACAGCAGGAATGCAGCAGCATCCTTCAGCAGCTGCTTCTGATCCTGCACCTCCTCTTTGCTCGACTCAGGGAAGCGAACGCCTGGAAAAGAGAAAAAACATCACAGCAACTCACAGAAACAAGTTCTCTTTCTTCTACACAAAGTACATAGTAAGAGCTGGTAAACAGTTAAGAGTAATTGTCTCCCTGGAATTAAAGATGCTTCCAAAACTTATCTCAAAGTATACCCAGCATTGGCTGCTGTGTTCAGGCACTGGCTGGGCTGTTCAAACTCAATGGTTTGGCCATTCTGCTGCAATGTGCCTGCACACTGCCCCAGGATTCACTCCCAGGAACACTCTGGGTGCTTCTTCTCAATTTAGCAATACAAGAATACTGCTCCCAGCCATGGAAAGCTGTGTCTGATATCAAAGGGCACTGTGTTTACTAAAACGTTACTAACTGAAACAAACCCTGCCCAACATCAGTCATTCAACTACAACTGTTATTTTTGTGTAAACTACTACATCAGGATCAAATTTGATTTTTTCCTCCCTCTTTTTTTCCTGTGTCTAGCAGCTGGGATGCTGAAGAATCCCAGAAGATTTTTGGCAGCAACCACAAGCCCTCCCCTGAGCACAGGGTGGGAGATGCTCCCCTCCTGCACTCAGCAGCTCCAGTGAAACAAAAATCGAAATAATCCTGCCTACAGAGCAGAGTTTGTGTCTGCAGCTGGCTGGACACAGCACTGCTCWGAAGGGCTGAACCCAGCTCAGGGTACACGTACCTGGTGAGAAAATATCCGGGTTAAAYCGAATATCAAATGATGTGTCACTGATGGATCCTACAGCCTTGCAAGCATTCCGAATCACTTCTCTGCTTTTGGGATCCACTGCAGCAGRAAGGAAAACAGAATACAAATGAATGGGAAGTTCAGGAAATGACAAACCTAGCTATTAGATTAAGATAAAGTTTTGTTACTAAAAATAGCATTCTGAAGAAATCCATTATAAAAATAATCAATTGTAAAGGAGAATGGCTGCAAAGCCTGAATAAGAGCAGGTAAGACAACCCAAAAAAAGCCCTGTGGATCTCCCAACCTCCCAGCACAGGCACTCAGAAATCCAAGCCTGGGGTTTCCAAAGGTGCTGGGGCACTGCTTGCCTCCCTGCACTCTATAGATAAGCCTGGCCCAACTCCTGCTCCAGGCAGAGCTCAGTGAGTGCTGGGATGTTCACACTCACCCATCCAGCCCCAAGGGTGACCCTTCACCAGGGTGTGAGCAGCTCTAACAGAGC
>NW_026624324.1:90561-93112 GCF_030028575.1 Malurus melanocephalus
GCGATGGTCTCAGCCAGCTCCTTCACCTGCTCCAGTCCTGTCACTCCATCATCCATTTTGCTGTCCTGTGGCTCTGTTCTCTCGCTGTCTGTGGCGCCGTTCTCCGCAGAGGCTCCGTTCTCCAGCGCCACTGAGCTCTCCTGCTTGTTGGCTTTCTGCTGCATCAGCTGCAGYGCAGCCAGCTTCATGAATAACAGATACCTGCAGTGAAGGGAAAGGAAAATTCAGCACAGCAGAACCCCAGGGGATCAGCACTGCTCTGCAGGGAGAAATCTCACCAAGTTAGCATTACAGACCGGAGCTTCCCTGTGGAAAGGCAGGGTATACACCCTCTTCCCGTGAGCTTTCCAAAAATCCAAGGAGTGCACGTTATTGGAAGAAGCAAAAMAGTGGGTTTGCATTGTCCTTGTAGCAGTTACAACTGCTTCCCATGGGCAGCATCCACAGCCAGCTCAGAAAGATTCACTGGCAGATGCACCAGATCAGCCAAACACAAAGCACAGCAGTTTGGGCAGGAGAGCTCGGCAGAAAGAGGCCCAGGATGTGCCAGGTTGGGAGCAGCACCCTGCAGCCACAATCCTGCTGGGCTGAGAGCATCCCCCTGCAGCCACAATCCTGCTGGGTTGAGAGCTGTCCCCGATGGGCAGAGCCTGCTGGCTGCAGAATTGGCTCTCAGCAGGCCCAGCTCCTCCATCAGCAGCAGGAGGGCTCATCTTCCCAGCAAAGCTCAGGCTCTGGTCACCTGTGACAGCAGAGCAGCCCCATGGGGAGCACCACACCATGGCAATGTGTCCCASTCCCCGAGCAACCCAAACATCCCAGCACAAACACTCCTACAGCTCTTCCAACAGGGCTTTTTCAAATGTAACATTCAGGACATTGGGAGAGCCTTAAAAAGAAGCATAAATCCTTCTCATTTCCAGCCACCAAGTAGACAGGATACCTGCAGGGAAAAGAACTTCTAACTGTTTGGACAGGAACCAACAAAAACAGATCTGGAGACTAAAACACAAACCATCTCTTTCCCTGGCTCCCTATCCGCAGTGTTCTCACCTCTTGTAAACTAAGTTTGTGTAATTGTATCTGCACAGCCAAGCAATGGGGCAATGAGCTGCCCACTTGGGGAGCTCTGCTGGGATGTTCCTGGACACTGCAGCAGGTCCTGGACCATCCCCAGCTGCAGGTGGGAGAAGGGGGGAGGGAGCTCTGCTCACCTGTGTTCTACAAAGGCATCAACAAGCTCTTGCCGGAGACAGCAAAGCTTGTGTCTGTGCTGCTTGGGGAACCCCATTTTCTTACATTCCTCGGGCATATCCTCCCCTTCCACAGGCAGGAAGTTTAGATCTGGAGGAAAAGTGCGKAGCAGGTCCAGGATGTAGTGACGGCCGTCGTTGCCAATAATGCCTTTGCACTCCACCGAGGAGCACAGCTCCACCTCCTCGTTCTTGTCGTTGAGAACTTTGTGCTTCTGGATCTTCAGCGGCCTGCTGGTCTTCTCCAGGAGCTCCAGGTACTTGGCGTGGGAGACAACTGTCTTGCCAAAGTCTATSGAGCCGTAGATGACACTCTGCTCCTGCTCCCGCTCCAGGATGCCGGGAATGATGGACTGGGCTGTCACCCTGTAACCCCTGTAATCCACCACCACCGTCCCCAGCGTGTACAGCCCCTCCACATCCACGGCGTTGTAGGTCCGCACCCCGTTGAGATCGTTGGTGGGAGCCACGTAAGCAGCAACGTCTCCACCAAAGTCCTTGTAGTGGTCACGCACGTCAAAGCCCAGGCTGAAGAAGATGTTGTTCCAGATGAACATCTGCATCTTGGTCTCCTCGCTGGGGTTGATGGCCATGACGTTGCCATCGATGACGGCCATAGCACCTCGTGTGGCTGCTGCAGTGAARTCGCTGTGAACCTGGAGAAATGTGGGGAGAAAGCTGCGTCAGGATGGGCCCCCAGCTCCCAACACTCCCTGCAAACTTTTCCTTTGCTCCTCTCCTCCCAACAGCCTTCCAGCAGCTAGGCAAATCCGTGGCTTTTACTCCTATGAGCCTGGCTAGTGGCTTGGCTACAAACCCCAGGGAAGGGGCTGTGTGAGGAGCTGCCTGCACATCCCAAAGTTACCTTGAAAATGGCTCGTTCTCGGAGCAGCCTCTCAGGCAGGTTCTTGCGGGGCAGCTCCCGCGTGGTCTGCAGCTCCTCGTTCCAGTCTCGGGTCTGAAAGAGGGRGGGAAAGCCTTGTGGGATGCAGTGAATTGTGTGGGATGGCTGGAGAGGCAGCATTCCTGTCTCACAAGGCATTTTGGGAGAGAAGGGACAGGAAGGGGCAGTAATTCAGGCTACAGTGGAGCTCAGAGAAAGTGCCTTAGCAGCAGGAATGAACACAGCTCGAGAGTTGATTTTATTCAACAGCAGTTTGGAACAGAGCTCACATCAGCCCAGGCAGGGCAGGGCAGTGTCCCCAAGGGCTGCACGGTGGAGGGGACATTCAGGAGCTGTGGTGGGAGGGGACATTCAGGAGCTGTGGTGGGAGGGGACATTCAGGAGCTGTGGTGGA
>NW_026624324.1:93482-94857 GCF_030028575.1 Malurus melanocephalus
GGGACATTCAGGAGCTGTGGTGGAGGGGACATTCAGGAGCTGTGGGCACACTGCAGGCACACCCTGTCCATGGCTCTGTGCCACAAAGCTGCAGCTGAGGATTTGGAACAGTCTGCTCAGGACACAAGAGCCATTCCAGGCCTGGCACAAGGGACTGCTCTGCCTCCTGTGCAGTGGAACCCTTCAGAGAAGAGACATGGAATTTGTGAACACTGAGGCAGAAGCTGCTCCTCTCAGACACCTCCATGCTCAAGGAGCTGCAGCTTGAGCAGCACAGCCCCTGTAGTCAAGTGAAAAACAAGGACTCCTGCAAGTTTTCCCTTGATGAGCAAAATTGCCAGAATTATTTGTTGAAAGTGAACTTGTTCCCAGCTCAGCTGGCAGCAGAACCCTTGCCAGTGTTGGGAGGCACAGCAAAACCAATACCTGTCCAGGTATGTGCTCCTCATAGCCCAGCCTGGAGGTGTAAGCATCCTCTGCCCGCACACAGTCCATGGCGTGCTCTGCCTGGGGAGCTGTCCAGCTGTACACTTGGAAAGGAGTGGCTATCCTCTCAAAAGGGTGTCTCTGAACCCTAGGGGGGGAGGAACAACAATCAGATATTTTTCAAAGAGGAAATCCTTCCTATGCCAAGAGAATTTTCCCTGTGCTTTCACAGGGGTCCATACAGGTCATGGTGTAACATCCCACAGTGGAAACCCAAGCACTCTCTCATGGGATCTGTCTGCTCTCAGCAGGGACTGGGGGCTCATCTGTGGTTACTTCTGGCCCAAGAAGCAATACAGTACAATATTTTTAAATGAACAGATAGTCACAGTGGTGGCTGGAGGCCACTGCTAATTTCAGCCCTTTTCCAGTGCCACTTTCCTCTTGTTAATGAAGCAAAGCCACAGAATGTGCCTGTCAATCCACACCCTGCCAGCCCAGGCTGTTCATTAAGTGACTCTGAAGAATGACAGGCTTTTGCACAGGACCCACTGTCCTGGGGCAGAACAAATGGTCCCTGCAGCAAGGACAGGAGAATCAAACAATGCCTTATTGTGGCGGTGTTATTATTATAGGAGCTAGAGGAAGTTACAGAAAATTAACATGCACAGACATGTTTAAATAACCAAACTCTCTCCACTGCCGGCCTACACAAAGCCCTTGTGTGTGACTTTCACTGGTATTGATGTTTGTCTGTTTTGTGGATCAGGGGTGTGACTTTCACTAATATTTATGTTTGTCTGTTTTGTGGATCAGGGGAGGATGGAGTGCTCAGGTAACTGAGCTGTGGTGCTGCCACAACTCTCCACATTGACCCTGCAGCCCAGCCAAACCTCCCATGTGGCCACCACAAAACTCAGGAGCTGCTCAGTGCACCCACAGCATCCCT
>NW_026624325.1:0-5425 GCF_030028575.1 Malurus melanocephalus
TAAAAACAGGAGGAATAAAATAACTATTTCAAGGGAGAGAAATATCCCCATGTGGGACAGGTAATCGCTGTCAGCGCAGATATAGTGACAGGTGAATTCACTTTCCGCCTCCAGCTGTGGGCACCAATATTCYACTGAGAGTCCCTTTCCCCTTTAGYTGTGATTTTCAAAAGGAATTCCCATTCCCAAACAAAGCCTAAAATTGTCAGTGTCACCATTTGYCCAAATTTGGGGTGAATTTTCCAAGTGGACGAATGCAGCAGGCTCCTGACAATGAGAGGGCTCGGTGCCAAATGTTCCAGCTTTTGCTGTGATGCTTGAACTGTTCCACTGATTTTGCTGAAATCTTCCAAAATAATTCAGTGTGAKGTGAATACCCTGTAAATTTATAATTTGGATCACCCAAAAGAAATCCTGTTACTGGAGAGGGAATTTTCACAAGGACAGGAGGGGATGGTTTTAAATTGACAGAGAATCGAGTTGGGTGGGATATTGGGCAGGAATTGTTCCCTGGGAGGGTGGGCAGGCCCTGGCACAGGGTGCCCAGAGAAGCTGTGGCTGCCCCTGGATCCCTTTGAGTGCCCAAGGCCAGGCTGGACATTGGGGCTGGGAGCAGCCTGGGACAGTGGGAGGTGTCCCTGCCATGGCAAGGGGGTGGAATGGATCTTTAGGGCCCTTCCATCCCAAACCATTCTGGGATTCTGTGATTTGGGAGCTCTGAATTAATTTAGAAATGTTGTAGCTACTGTGACAGGACATTTCTTAATGACCTAATTTCTCTAAGTGTTCCTGTTGTTGGTTGATGCATTGCTATATTCAGCTGCAAGAATAGGGTTAAATAAAAATATTCTGTTTATTGCTGAGTTTATCAYAAAGAACTAAACCAAGAAGGTCCATATTTTGCTCCAACCCATCCTGGATGTAACTCCCTTTGGGAGTCAATCAAACCCATGCTTGATGTGAACCTTCAGTTGTTTTCAAGTTTTGCTGAAYCAGAACTGGATGGAACAACTCCAGTAACAAATGAACCTGAACTGGAAAAAAAAAAGGATAAATTATATGAACTTCTGTAGAACGATCCATACATTTGTTTTTGTACCTGATTGTCACAGAATCCTCGTAGAATAGTTTGGGTTGGAAGGACCTTAAACATTCTCCTTTTTCACCCCCTGTCATGGGCAAGGACACCTTACACCAACCAAACACAAACAAATCCAAAAAACAAAAAAAAAAACCCCTCCAACCCAAAAAGCAAAAAAAAAAAACATGGTCATTTCTGGAACATTATTTTAAATATATTTAAATTGTTTAGAATAATCAGACTTTATATTTGCCTCAACTCAGAGCTGAAATGAATGGATTAGTTGGTTTAGAATGACAATATTCCTCATTTGGAATAACCATAGGGAAGCTGGAGTTACCCAAACTTTATTTGGGTACCCAGAACCTGTTTTTCTGATGGTTTTTTAATAGTTTTCAAATCTTTGCTCAGTGAACAGCAGTGAGGAATCATAGAATGGTTTSGGTTGGAAGGGACCTGACTTAAGAAATTCTAGAGGAGAAATTCTACAGTTGGTAAAAAGTCCTGACAAAATCCTACACTTTTAAGTTCATTCCTTGCCACCAGAAGAGCTCAGAGATTATTAAGTTTAATAAAACAGTACAAATATTATTTATATGCTAGACAATTTTTAGGCAATTTCTTGGTTTATATAAGAACATTTGACAAACTCAACATTGTTTTTTCAGAGCACCTGAGTGGAAAGGCTGTTCTTGAACACCAAGGAGGGAGTAGAAGAAACAAATKATGCACTGAACAACAGGAAGTAAATTGAAATCCATTATCTTTGGTGGAGAAATCACCAAATCCCAGCTCTGCACCATACAAGTGCTGATGTTCTYGAATCCTTGGAAAGGGGGAAGGTAATAAAAAAGAAATTAAAATCTCTGCACCACATACAGGGACTGTACACACATTAAATCTTCCCAGTGTTTTCTAAAACATTTCTTCACTGCATAGAAATTTTCTTTTCATTAAAAATGGTGCTTTAAAGTATATCAGAGTTAAAAGAACTAATGAGAAAATATTACAGAAAGCAGCAAAATAAACTTATTTATTYACATATCAAGGTCAGAAAAGCAAATTGAGATGAAACAAAAGTAAGGGAAAATCCAGAAGGAAAGTGCAAAGAAAATGAGAGAGAGAGTAAAGTTGAGAGAGATAAAATAAAAGGGAAAAAACCCATAAAGTATAATATTGGTCAAGGAATTTTCAATGTATTTAAGGATGAACTAATTTTCCAGCAAAAATACACAATTTTGAATGGAATTCCCTCAGAGTAACTTTAAAAAGGGCTTGAACTGACTAAAARTCGCACTGAGCTTGACTTGCCACTCAAAAAAATTAGTAAATAAGGAAAATAATGTTATGGAACAAAACAAAAAGAGTGGCTAAAACAAAACAAGCTATTCAGATATTTAAAAATATAAATTGGAATAGTTTGGTGGGAAAAGAGAATAATAATGGAATATCCTGAATAAAAAGTACTTAAGAATCAGGAAAAAAAAAGTCAAAGAAAGAAACAATTAGGTAATAATTAGATAATTTTTCCTAGTAAAAACTTGTTACCTGRTGTTATGAGATTCTGAATGATGATGTGCTAGTTGATATCTTTAAAAATGTTGTAAAAAAAGAACCTTCTAAARATAGTAAATTTTGCAGGCTTCTGTGTGAGAACTCATTGATGTGGAAGAAATATTTGGGAATTTTCCAGATAATCTAWGACAGGATACAGGTATGTAGAATTAAAACACTACAAAATAGTTGCACTTTCCAACTAAAGTCTGTATATTCTGTCAGCAGCAATAAATTGTAGTAGGCAGTGGTGAAAAAAAGGTGCTTTGTTTAAAAAATTTTCAAATTATATTAAATTAATAGTTAATGTGTTAGTTAAGAAGTTAATGTGTGAAATTGACTGACTCTATAAGTGTGATAGCACTTGAAGAATAATTTGGGATTTATGCAGATATTGAAAACATTGACAGTTGTATTAAACAAAAAAAAAATGTGGTGCCCAAAATTTTTGTGGGAGCAAAGTTTTGTAGTAACCTCACAGGGGACTGGAATGGAACAAAACCTTTTAATTTAAATATTGATTTGGGACAGAGAAAAAAAATTGTATCAGGATTTGATCTCCACACCCTCAGCTCTTTACATTTTCCTGTGCTATAAATAACTCCAAGTCTAAGATTACAATTCATGGCTTGGTTTTTATCTGCTGATGTTTCTCTCTGCTAGTTGTAAGGGGTGTGTAACTGGGGGTGCAGTTTGAGGTCTGTAATGGCAGATTTACACCCTGACTGCTCAGGTGGGTGGAGCTTCCTGAGGCAATAAACGCAGATTTTTCTTCTTGTCACATAGGAGGAAAACTGTGTAACTCAGTCCCTTAAATAGATTTTTCCATTGATAGAAGCCAATACAAAATGTTGAGTGATACAGTGTTTTTAATTATATATGTTTAGTATTTTGAACTGGGGTAAAGGACAGTATGGAAATTATTTTTAACTTTCATATAAAGCTGGATGGGGCTTGGAGCAGCCTGGGACAGTGGAAGGTGTCCCTGCCCATGGCAGAAGGCAGGATGGGATGATCTTTAAGGTCCCACCCAACCCAAACGGCTCCAGGATTCTGTGATTTATGATCTAAGCTTGAGGAATAACTCATAAACCCAAATCCTTTCTATCAGGAATAGAGGGGGCAGGCCCTGACGACCATCAAGGTATAAAAGCAACACTCAGAGAAAGCAAAACCATAGAGAAAAGAAAATTTCTGTTCTTGCCTCTGAGCTCACAGGGCAATGGTTCCACAGTATCCCAGGATCCCTGAGGTGGAAAAGCCCTCCCAGCCCAKGGAGTCCCAGCTGTGCCCGATGCCCAYCTTGTCCCCAGCCCAGAGCACTCAGTGCCACCTCCAGCCCTTCCTGGGACACYTCCAGGGATGGGGACTCCAAAGCTCCCTGGGCAGTCCCTGCCAAGGCCTGAGCACCCTTTCCATGGGCAAATTCCTCCTGGTGTCCACCCTGAGCCTCCCCTGGCCCAGCCTGAGGCCGTTCCCTCTCCTCCTGTCCCTGTTCCCTGGAGCAGAGCCCGACCCCCCCGGCTGCCCCCTCCTGTCAGGGAGTTGTGCAGAGCCACAAGGTCCCCCCGGAGCCTCCTTTGCTCCAGGCTCAGCCCCTTTCCCAGCTCCCTCAGCCGCTCCTGGGGCTCCAGCCCCTTCCCAGCTCYGCTCCCTGCCCTGGACACTCTCCAGTCCCTCCAGGGCTCTCCTGCCCTGAGGGATCAGAAYCAGACCCAGCCCTGGAGGTGTGAAATCCATGTTGTCCCAAATCCATAATGTCCCAAATCCACAATGTTCAAGAGCTGAAGAACTGGCTGCAGTGTGTGACCCTTCCCTCGCTAACAAGGTGGGGAAGGCAAACATGAAGATCCATGGTTAAGTGCTCCCAGAATTTCCAATGAGCTGGCCAGACAAAGGATCATTGGGAAAATAATAAAAGAAAAAGCCTTTATGCAAAAGAAGCAAGAGAAGAATGGATCAAAAACTGGCTGGATGACAGGAAACAGAAATAAAACAGAACTTAAAGGTCAGTTTTCAGAGAAGGGGGAGATCACAGGAGAAGTCTGCAGGGAGCTATGCTGTGGCTGGTGCTGCTTAATGTATTCCTAACTGATCTGGAGAAAGGGGCTGAGCAGGGAGACACCACAGATTGCTAAAAGTACTGAGGTATTCAGGTAAAGGAAAGGTAGAGGACAAATTGTGATGCAGTTAAAGGGCTAGCTGGAGAGCTGAAGAAGGACCTTAGAAGACTGAGCGACTGGATAATCAAATGACAGATAAAATCTGATGTAGTAAAGTAGTGCACATGGGTGGAAAATTTTGTGTACATAAGGATGGGCTGTAAGTGGTTTTGCTACTCACTAATGAGATCTTTGGGTTCTGATTAATATTTCTATGAAATATCAGCACAATGTTCCTTTTTACCGAGAAAAACAAATCAAATATTTGGAATTATTCAGAGAGCAAAACAGAACAAAACAGAGAACATTGTAGCTCACCTGCCCTGGTATAAATCCATAGTTCTCTGAATATTGAGCAGTGTGTGCAGTTCTTTTCCTGASATCTCAAAAAGGCTTCCAGGACCTGAAGAATTGACAAGAGAGAGGGAGAGAGACTTTGGACAAGGGCATGGAATGCCAGGACAAGGGGAAATGGTCTTAAGCTGAAAAAAAAGGGCAGGGACAGATGGGATATTAGGGAGAAATCCTCCCCTGGGAGGGTGGGCAGGCCCTGGCACAGGGTGCCCAGAGAAGCTGTGGCTGCCCCTGGATCCCTTTGAGTGCCCAAGGCCAGGCTGGACATTGGGGC
>NW_026624325.1:5838-6744 GCF_030028575.1 Malurus melanocephalus
TAATTTATTACAGATCAATGTCACTGCCTTGAAAAGCAACAAGACAACAAAAAGTTCTTTCTTGTGACAATCTAAGTTAGAAATATTTTTTTTTGCTGCCGTTTTCAGCCTTTGAAATTTGCAGTTGCTTATAAATTTCCCAACCAAAATTAATATTACCCTTCCAAATCACTCCCCAAATTCTCCTTATTCCTTCCACTTAAAATAGAAAAAAAAGAGGAAAAAAAGAAAAGAGAGAGAGGAGGTTTAAAGAACAAAAAATCAGCCTGAAGCAACACCCAGGACAGAAAACTTCTTGCAAGCAGTGAAAGCTTGACAAACTTGCAAACAATGGAAAACAAACCAACAAGGATCAGTTGAATGTTTGTCTCAGCCTGAATGTTCTGGACACACAAAACCCCTCCTATCCCAAACTATCCTAAAACCCCCAAACTAAGGTCAGGAAGTGTTCTGTTCCTGACGCTTCATATTACAAAACCCCCTGTGCACTCTGTCCATTCCAGATATAAAGTACCTGTGTAAATTTAAGCATATTTTTTTATTAGTCTCCCATATAAATGACATTAATTAGTATTTAATTAGTAGAATTCTTGGAAAATGTATTAATTTMGATTTCTATGTGTCAAATATGAGACTTATATTTGATTCCTATACACCTAGAATGGACCAGAGTTTATTTTAACAGAATAAATAAATATACAGAGTAGGTACATTACATTAATTTTTTTTATATATTTTTACTCCTACAGGGGCATCTGGCTGCTTGAAATATTCTAYATGCTTTTAATTTAGCTTTGTTTGAATTTTTAACTGGAAGTTTTTATGTACTGCCTGAAATTTGGGTTCAGCATTTCAGTTTCACTGACTTAACACCTCTCCAAACCTCCCCAAAATTCAGCTGAGGCT
>NW_026624325.1:7285-27526 GCF_030028575.1 Malurus melanocephalus
TCATATCATGGAATCACAGAAACACAGATCCCGGAATGGTTTGGGTTGGGAGAGACCTTAAAGCTCATCCAATCCCACCCCTGCCATGGGCAGGRWCACCTTCCACTGTCCCAGGCTGCTCCCAGCCCCAATGTCCAGCCTGGYCTTGGGCACTCAAAGGGATCCAGGGGCAGCCACAGCTTCTCTGGGCACYCTGTGCCAGGGCCTGCCCACCCTCCCAGGGAACAATTCCTGCCCAATATCCCATCTAACCTTCCCCTCTGTCTGTTTGAAGCCATTCACCTTTGTCCTGTCACTTCTTTATACTCCCTTCCAACCCAAAACAGACTCTGTGATACTACCCCAGATTCTTTTTTGGGGGGATGACCCTTTATTTTCTGATGCCCTGAGACCTGACAGGCAGGACTTCTCCATGGTTGTTTTAGCTCCTCCTGGCAGTTCTGCAGGTGGGTGGGTTGACATTGGACCCCAGCACAAGGGTGGCAGTCACTGAGAGGGACAGTAGGAAGAAGACAGTTCTGAAGCCTCTTTAAAGGATAGGGATAGAGAATGGTAAGGTCTTCTGGACTCCTCCACCCCTTTACATCTCCAGAGGGAACTGGGACCTKATTTAAACATGGCAGAGTGGACTGGCTCCAGCACCAAATGATTTGTGTGCCATTATCCTTCCCACACCTGTTCCAGACTGCTGTCCACAAGTGCTTCCCCACAGGTGTCTGTGGCGTGGTGCCCTCTCCAGAGTTCCAGCCAGCCTGGGAAGCTACGCTGGGAATGCTCCAGGGATACCCTGGGAGCACAGCCCTGCCCAGCAGTTATTTTGGGAGCTCATCCTGGCAGGACTGGGCCCTGCAGGCCTGGCTGGTCCCTCTGGAATGCAGCAGGGATCTCAGCATAAGGTCAGCACTGACCTTGCCTCGCCAGTTCCCTGGAATAGCTCATGGAGGGGAAATGCAGGCCCCAAAAACGGTGCCCTACAAAAGAGGAGTGCTGGCCCACAGAACAATTAGCCTACATTAGTGATGCCACAGAACACRCTTCAGGGCCACAGCAGTGGGGACACCCAGGGAACTGGGTGAGACGCGCCTCACAGGGAGGTAATGCACACACACCTCCTGGTTGTATGTGCAGAGCAGAAAATACAAACTCATTCTGGGTTAATAAATCTGAGTGGATTACTCCTTGGATTAGACCCCCAGTTCAGCTCTTGTAATGTTTTTACTCCTTAGTGCTCAGCCACCTTTGACTGACCCACCTTTGACAGAAAGGGTGAGTAAAAGATGTTCRGCGAAGTTCTGTGAAAGCTGGGGGCTGGGTGGAGGATTGATCCTGGCTGATCACTAACCACTTCTCACTTTGGGAAAAGCTGAACTGCTACAGGAAGTTCTACCTAAATGAAAGAGCTTCCAAACCAAACCCTGGAACAGAGACAGAGAAGCACAGGATGATTTGGGTGGAAAGAAACTTAAAGATCATTTTCAGCCCYTGCCATGGGCAGGGACACCTCCCACTGTCCCAGGCTGCTCCCAGCCCCAATGTCCAGCCTGGCCTTGGGCACTCAAAGGGATCCAGGGGCAGCCACAGCWTCTCTGGGCACMCTGTGCCAGGGCCTGCCCACCCTCCCAGGGTACATTTCTTTGTAACTGCAATTTAAATTTAGTCTCTTTCAGCTTAAGGCCATTTCCCCTTGTCCTCCTCCATGCCCTTAAAAATCCCTCTCCATTTTTTTSTACATTGAAATGGGATGGGATAGAGGATGTGGGAGGGAAAAAGGTACAGACAACAAAGCATTCCTGCTTCTACTGCTTGAAGAATGACTTCTCTTCCTAATAAAGCCACATAARTGGCAATTTTAGATGAATTTATTTAAAACTTGTCACAATTTCTTTTTTTTAACTAGCAGGAAGTTGGTCATGTAGGCACCAAGCAGAACACACTTCCAAAAACTTTCTTGAATTGATTTGTGTCAGGATACCACAAATACCATGTGCTGGAAGCTCAAGAACGTCCCTGTGGAAGCTGCACAAGGAGCTTTCCTGACAGTAGAAACAGTTTTCGTTTTGGCCAGCACAGACAACCATCCTGCTGCACAAGAGAGCAGGGATTTTGTATTGTATCCCTTCAAAAGAAGGGGCCAATGAARGACCTGATTTTAATGGAATTGAAGACAGCTTTTGACTCTTCCAGGAATTCTGGCAGAGAAGCAAAAGCTGGGCATTGAACAGGTGTAGGTAGATCCAATGATGTTACAATCAGCAGGACCAAAGAAAGATTTTTAAAGAGACATGGATTGTACTGGTCCTTTTGGATGTGAGGGAAACTTTATGATTAAATTAACCTTTTTTTTTTTTCCTCCATATTTTCAAACACAGAGAAACCAGATTCCTCTAAAAGTTGAAAATCAAGGGTGTAGAGAAGCTCCCAGATGGGAAATACTTGACACTGTAGCACTTGATTTATGAAAGTTTTAAAGAATCACAATTGTTGAGAGTGCCTGATTTTAACAGGAACTGTTCTGGACTCTTWCAAACGTATTTATCATGGAAAGTGCTCTCAGGAGGATTTCTGGGATACAACTTCCAAGTATACATTTCCCCTAGGATAGCTAACACAGCCTTTTTCCCAGAAAACTCCAGGGGGTTAGGGAAGGATTTTTCACGGAATCAAAGAATCAGTGAAGTTGGAAAGGACCTCCAAGATCAAGGCCAGCCTGTAACTGATCCCCACCTTGTCACTCAGCCCAGAGCACTGAGTGCCACATCCAGGTGTTCCTTGGACACTTCCAGGGACAGGGACTCCACACCTCCCTGGGCAGCCCTTTCCAAWACTTAACAACCATTTCCATGAAAAAAAAAGTTCTCCTGCTATCCAGAAATCGCTGTCTGATATTTTAAACTAGAGAAGAAACTTTTTATACTCAGGAGCGTGATCTTCACCATGAGTGAGAGCACTAAGGAACTCAAGACTCACATTCCAGAGAGTATCAGGGAAAACTCCGGGAGATGCACATTTTTTTTTTTTTTGGAACAAGCCTGATCCAGCAGCACATCCAGGACCTTCTGGTCCAGAGGCGTGCCAACCTACACAACGTGCAGCTCTGGCTGTCAATCCAAAGCTGGTACTATCGAAGCTGGCTCTGATGATGACTCAAAAGCCGATCTATCTCCATCCGAATGGGTTACCATGGCAACCTCTCTGGCCTAAAAAGAGCTGGACCACATTAGTTACTTAGCAGCACCTTTTTGACAGGCGAAACACAAGCTGCTCCCTCCAGATGATGGTTTCATTTAGAACTGAGGCTGTCTGGGAGCTGCCATGGTGTTCTGGGAAGTGTCAGTGATGTAAGCCATGGAGGAGAAGTTCTTTTGGGACTTCACTTCAGGTTGGGACCCAKTACCAAAGGATCTGAGCTGTGTGGTTTCTTGGTGGAGAAACACAACAGCATCATCATCTTTTTGTCTGTATTATGATGGAATTCTTCCTGAAGATCTTCCAGCTTAGGTCTGCTGACCTAAGAAGGCCCCTCTTGCAGTGGATGTGCCGGATCCCGAGGGTTATTGGAATTGCTGCTGACAAAACACAGCTTTCACATCAAATCTTACACCCAAAGTACAAATATTTAGCTCTGGAAAAGGCAGGGTGCCCTTGGCTGCTGTGAAGGAAGCCTGGAGTTCAGGCAGAGATGCCAATGCTGCAGAAGGAAAACTGCAGGGCTACAAGGGAAGGTGGGATCATGGAATGAAGCCTTCCRGAACACACAGTGAAGAAGCAAATGGACCCCTCTACTCCATGTAGGAAGGCCGAAAAGGGAAAAACTATTACCYATAATCACACTCCATTACTATGGAATCATAGTTTGGGTTGGAAGGGACATTAAAAACCATCTAGTTCCACCCTCTGCCATGGGCAGGGACACCTTCCACTATCCCAGRTTGCTCCAAGCCATGTCCAACTTGGCCTTGAMCATTTCCAGGGATGGGGAACCCACAGTTTCTCTGGACAACCTGTGCCAGGGCCTCTCCACCCTCACAGGGAAGAACTTTTTCTGTGTTAACCTAAATATTCCCTCTAACCTAAATATTCCCTTTCAGTTTGAAGCCACTCTCCCTCATCCTGTCACTCCAGTTCCTGATGAATTGTCCCTCTCCAGCTTCCTTGTAGCCCCTTCAGACCCTGGAAAGAGCTCTGAGGTCTCCACACAACCTTCTCTTCTCCAGGCTGAACAGTCCCAACTCTTARGCTGTTTAGTTGTTTCTCTTATATCTGTTCCATTTCTTTAGATTGCTGTACATAATTTTCTCTCTTAGATCTCATTTCTCCACTCTCTTTCCTCCTCATTTTTAATGTGCTTTTTTCTTTTTTTTTTTCTCAAGTTTTCTGCTTATTATTGTTCTTTTTGGCCCAAATATTCTGCTTTTTGAGGGGTGGTCTGTTGGGAAGAAAACTCAAGTATTTCTTACAAGTCTCTCTATTATTTCATAGCGAATGTAAACAAACTCCTATTTTCAAGTACTGTAAAACTACACCAGGTGATTTGTGATGAAGAGTTAAAAAAAAAGGATTCTGGTGGAATCCCAGCCTGGAGGATCCCTAACCTGAGCCCTAAACCTGCTTGCAGCAGAGAACACAAGTCCAGTGCCTGACAACCCTTTCCATTAAGAAATTCCTCCTGATGTCCAACCTGAACCTCCCATGGCTTTTCAATGAAATGGACATTGAAGAAAACACTTTTGTACAAGAGAAAAACCATGCAGGTTATTCATTATCAAAATAGCACTAACAAGCCAAAAATACCTAGGGGCTTGTGCTGGAAAATAAAATTTTTAAAAGATGYCATCGTCTTTTAAAGGACATTTTATCTCTGCACAAATTATCAGAGCTTGGGTATAGACATGAAAATAAAAGTAGCGGATGACCGAGCAAATGCAAAAACTCTTGAAAACTCTGTAATATTTTCAAATGTTAGCAAAAAAAAAAAAAAAAACTCAAAACCTGAAAAAACCGCAAACCCAAAGCCCAGGAAGTTAGAGTAATGCAGTGAACAGTCTAACAACTGTCTGTGAGTTTTGCAGTTACCTACACTGAGTGACAGAGAAACTATTCTGTCACTGCACTTGCACAGACCAGAAAGACATTTTAAGGGGAAAAAAATCCTCAGGGAATGGACCTCCACTCCTCTCCAAAAGTGAAGTTGTCCTTCCTGACTGACAAACTGGGCAGAGTTTGGCCTTGTAATCGTCTGTGTTGGAACAGCCCTYCAGGGTCACCCAGTGCCACCCCAGCCCCAGCAGCRTCACCCCAAAGCCTGTCCCCAAGGGCCACATCCAGACTCCTCCTGAGCACTCCCAGAGACAGGRACTGCACCCCCTCCCTGCGCAGCTCATTCCAAGGCCTGACCACTCTGACAGGGAATTTTCTTTGCCARTCTCCACCCTGAGCCTCCCCTGGTGCAATTTGAGGCCATTTCCTCTCCTCCTTTCCCTTGGGACACTGCAGCAGAGCCCGACCCCCCCGGCTGCCCCCTCCTGTCAGGGAGTTGTGCAGAGCCACAAGGTCCCCCCGGAGCCTCCTTTGCTCCAGGCTGAGCCCCTTTCCAGCTCCCTCAGCTTTCCACATCCCAGGACAAGAACCACATTCTGGCCACACTCAGAGGATACCAGACAAGTGTCAAAAGCAGCTTTAAGTGACCTCAAATCTTTCCAAGGCTGAGGGGAATGAGAAAGGACCACTTAAATCGTGGTGCTCCCAAGCACCTCCCATGGCTGTAAGGTGCAATTCCACGGATGATTTCAACTCACCTAACACCTCACTGTGACTCCTGGGGTGGTCCTATGATTCCCCTGCTCTTCCCTGTACGTCCGTGTCCCTGGAGAGGGACTTATCACAAGGGCCTGCAGTGACAGGCCAAGGTGGAATGGTCTTAAGCTGGAAAAAAAGAGCAGGGTTTGATGGGATATTGGGCACGGATTTTTCCCCGGGAGGGTGGGCAGGCCCTGGCACAGGGTGCCCAGAGAAGCTGTGGCTGCCCCTGGATCCCTTTGAGTGCCCAAGGCCAGGCTGGACATTGGGGCTGGGAGCAGCCTGGGACAGTGGGAGGTGTCCCTGCCATGGCAGAGGTGGGATTGGATAAGCTTTAAGGTCCCTTCCAACCCAACCCATTCTGGGATTCTGTGATCAGAGAATTTAAGTAAAATTCTCAACATTCRATTATTTGGGGGACTTCAGCTGTAGCTGCATGCATCTCCCAGTCCTGGGCTGCTTATTTCCACCTTTTAAGCCAACATAAAAAAATATTAAAACAGGAAGAAAAAGCAAATGGAACAAGTAACATGTCCTAATTTCTCCAAGGAGGCTGGCTGGGAACYGAAATGACTAGATTAAAGTATCACACATCAAGAATTAAAGTATTAGATAAAGGCAAGACTCTACTTTTTGATCTTTGTGGGCATTCCGGAAATAAAAAAAAATTTAAAAAAATTACATTGAAACACCCCTGTCACAGATTTAGGCTGGAAGCACCGACATGGCAATTCCAAGAGGAAAGGAGTCTTCCCCCAGCAGCTCGAGGCTCCCGCACCGGGTGACTTTTAGTGCATTTTTTAACCTGTTCTTGGGGGATATATTGAATTTCTGAGGGGGATGAGAAAGACCTCTGGGCGAAATTCTGAGGGTAAAAAAGCCTTGCAGAATTCTGTGACTGCCCCGGCAGCTCAGGCCTCCCACAGTGGACGACTTTTAACGGATTTTTCAACTCGATTTTGCGGGGAATRTTTTTGAGCGAGTCGAGAAAGACCCCCGGACGCAATCCCGAGGGGAGACGACCCTGCTCTCAACAGGTCGAAATTCCCACTCTCGGCTCCTTCCAGCGCCTTTTTGGACGGTTTCTCGGGAACGTCTCAGCGTCCGAGGGGCCGTGCCCGGGCCCGTCCCTCCCCACAGGCGGCGCGCGGGAAGCCCCGGCGGGCTCGGCCTCGCGCTCCCGGCGCCCCCTGCGGGCCGGGGCCGGCACCGCCTCAGCCGCCGGGTCCCCCCTCACCGGGAATGGCGGCCGCTCCCCTTCCCCGCCCCGCCGGGGCCATCCCGGCCCGCAGCGCCGCCGACACCGTCACACGCCGGAGGGCGGGCGGGCATGGATCGGGAAGGAGGGGGAAGGAGCCGTTGCCATGGCGAGCGCGGCCCGCCCTTGCCTCCCCACGTCAGCGCCGTCTCCCGCCCGGCCGCGGGTGATTGACAGTTGTCATGGCAACAGGCTCGCCCCGCCGCCATTTTGTCAGTTGGGTTTTTTTTTAAATTTAAAAAAATACAGAAAATTAAAATAAAATAATTATTTTTAAAAAGAGCAAAACGCTCTATTTCTGCCAGAATCGCGGGAGTTATTATTTTTTTAAAGTTTTTTTTTTTTCTTCTCCTTCTTCCGACCTCCACCGCGAAAGGAAAAGGAAAAGAAGGGACGCAAAAAAAGTGCGCTCCGAGGGTCCCGCCAGGGATGCGCGGCCGGGTTTGAGGCGGCGGCGGCGGTGCGGGAAGCGAAGCCGGTTCGTGAGGAAGAAGGGAGGGAGGGAGGGAAGGAGGAGCGGGCGGGGAGGGAGGGAGGGGGAGGAGGTAGCGGCTGGCAGGCGGGGGAGGGAGGGAGGGAGCGAGGAGTTCCCGGGGGCTCGGTACGGCGCTGCGCTTCCCCCCATCCCCTCCTCCTCCTCCTTCTCCTCCTCCTCCTCCTCCTCCTCCCGCTCCTCCCGCTCCCCCCGCCGCTGTCCCCGCGCTCCCGGCCGGGGCTCAGGCCGCCGATCGCAGCCGAGCCGAGGCGAGGCCGAGCCGCCGCCGGGCGCTGCGCAGGTTTGGACCGCGCGCCATTTTGTGAGGGCAGCGAACACCCAGAGCCCGGCCGGGGACCCGCCGGGCCGCCCGGGCTCCCCTTCCCACCGCGGGCAGAGCCGCGGCCCGAGGGAGGAGGAGGCGCCGCCGCCGCCGAGGCCCCCGGGGAAGAGCGGGAAGAGCGGGAGGACGCGCCCGGCGCTCGCCCCGCGGAGGGAGAGGCCTCGCCCCGGGAGAAGCCGCCGCACGGGTGAGTGAGACGCCGCACCGCGGGACGAGCCGGGGCCGCCTCGCCCGGGCCCGCGGCGGAGGGGCCGCAGCGCTTCGCTGCCATCTTAGAGCGGGAGCGGCGGCAGGGCCGGGATCCATCCCCGCCCGCCCCTCCGCAGCCCGCGGCCTTTTTCCCCTTGGAGCGCGGCTGTGGCTTCCCGGGCCTTGGGAGCGGCGATGGAGGAAGGGAGCTCGCCCGGAGCCTCTCGGTGTTATGCGCAACGCCCTGCGGTGGGCGGGTGCGAGGGCTCGGGCCGGGCTGGCGGCGRGGAGGGCGGCAGGACTTGGAGCATCACCTGTTGTAGGGGAGGATTGAGATGCCCCGGCACCTGTGAGGGGCCGGTGGGGCGGGTGGGGAAGGTGGAGGGAGATGGGGAAGGAGTTACCTGAGAGAGGTGCCTGTCATCCATCCCTTCGGTGGGGGTGGGGAGGAGGAGGGAGCAGCGTTGGGAATAGGCACAGGGACACGCAGGGACACACAGGCACAGGGACAGACAGGGACACACGGGCACTCCCCAGGGAAGGTGGTGGAGGCACCGTCCCTGGMGGTGTTTAGGGAAAGGCTGGACGTGGCTCACGCTGCCATGGTCAGGTTGACAAGGTGGCCATAGGTTGGACTGGATGATCTCGGAGGTTTTTTCTGTCATTCTTGATTTCCTGATTTCATATTTTAATAGCTGGCCGCAGCCTTTTAGGGATTCAGCTTTTTGTTGCTGGAGGAATTGGAGCCCTCCTCAGGTACAGTGGGTGCTCCTCTAGAGTGGCCAGAGTTCCCTCCTGCCGCTGTTGGATCACAAAACACGATTAAAAGTGCTGGAATTCGAAATGTAGAAATTGGTGGATTTTTGAATCTCTGTCGGCTTTGAAGTTTTGGGTTTAGCAAGTCCAAAGACACGTAGGGGTTCTTTGATCGTGCATCTAGATTGCTGCTGTTAGTTCTCCTATTACTCCACGGCCATGGGGGAAATAAACAATTATTATTATTTAAAATCAACAAAGACAGAACAACCGACTCCGAAATAAATTGACAAGCGTGTTTTTGACAACTATCCTGGATGAATCCGAATGGGAGTATGCTGTTAACTTTTGCCAGGAGGTACTTGCAGTCACACTGAGGTGGATGTAGTTTCATGGGGRCCTGGGTTTGTGCAAGTTAGTAACTATTTTTATTATCTTGTTGGTATTTCCTTACCTTTTCCTTAAGAAAGGTGTGTGAAGTTGAAGAACATGTAAATGATATGTGGTGATAAATAAGCAAACGTTTTATTTCTGGTAGTATTTAATTCCCTGCCTGAAACCAAGCAGAATTTAACTTCCCTCCTTGGAATAGCCTGTAGTCCTAAAAAGTTTTGGTAAACTTGTTTCTCCCTTTCTCCACGGCCCCCTCCCCCCAACCTCTGTAGGTTGGATATTTTTGGAAAATTAATTATACTTTATAGAATTAGAATAATAACACTGAAAATAACTCTGAGCTAGTATTTGTTAACTATTATCTATATATATTTGGTGTGTGTATATATAGATACTTTTGTAGGCTACGCTTCATGTTTTTGGCTTACATGAATTATTTAGAACTAGACTGTTTTTATTTGCAGTCTGAAGTAGAATATGTGTGTGAAGTGTTAAATTTACATTTTCTGCTGTGAATTAAAAATTCTGTCCAACTTTATGAAGCTTATTGAGTTTAATTCATGGGTTTAGAATATTCCTTGGATAAGGCAAGTGTATCYACTTCAGAATTGAAGAAAGGGCAAGGATTTCTTAAGCCAGGAGGGCAATAGGGCAGTAGTTGGATATTGTTTCCAGGCAGTTGGTTACAAGGAGCAGCAAGTGCTACAGTTCCTGCATCAATACTTGGGTGGATTTAGGACTTGTCATTGGCATCCCCTCCCCCATGGTGGACAGTGACAAGGATAATTTTACCTAATAGCAGCCAAGAGTTCTCTGTTTCAGTGTGGATTTATGGACAGGATTCTCTTGCTTGTGTGAAACAACAAGGGACTCACYGGGAATTTATCCATTTTGGAAGTCTATGGGATTGTGCAGGAAGTTTATGGGAATTGGCACGTGATGGCCATCAGTGACCTCTGATAGTTCAGACAAAGTAGCAGRACACCACCAGTGTCCAGGAAAAACTGTGTCTTGTTGGAGCTTTTCAAGTGACATTTAATTAGGACAGACTTGCTTACATGTGCCACATCTCAAAGTCATGTTTGAAACTGGACCACCTGCTCAGATGGTATGTGAAAAGAATAAACACACAAAAACTGAGCCTTTATTTGCCATGATGGCATTTCACAGCTTCATCTGAACTCAAATGGGTGCTGATTTGAAGATAAAACCAGGAGGTACCAAAAAAAGCATTTTTTATTGCAGTAATTAGATTATCTTCTGGGCATTCCTCTTAAAACCTCTTTATTTCAGGTGTTTTTAAGCCTGGCTGTGGGACTGCAGCTCAAAAGTTGTGACAGTTTGTGTTTTTGAGTAAGAATTGCAGCCTGGTATCTGTTTAGCCTTTCCATGGTAATTTGAATGYCATTTGGAGAGCTGTTCTCCACACTGAAGTACAAAACTTTCTGATACCTTTGTTTTATGGGAGCACGGGAGACTTGTATAACTTCTGAAATCCTTTTGTAAATAGATCTGTTGTTGTAGAATAGGATTATTTACAGAGAACTGCTGTTTTTGTCTTTATAACTGAGTACAATACATTATTTGTTGAGTTTACAGTTTCATCTCTTCTTTACTAAGAGGTTAGTAAGAAATACATTTTCACAAAAATTATGTAATAACTTTCTGGCTACTYTGACTTGAAGAAGTCTGATGTTTATGCAGTGAGGCTTCTTTTTTGCTCTAAGACTGTTTGAAATAATACCAAAAACCTCTCTGAGCAAACTGCTTTTMTTGTGATCTTCTGAGGGGAGAAAGAAGCAATCAAGAGAAGGGGAATACTCTTCCTTTCCTTCCTCACATCCACGGGTCCTTCAAGAGGAGGCTTATGGGAACTGTAGTCCTTGGATGGTTTAAAAACACCAGAGAAACTTTGGAAAATTAGAAATTGTTACTTCCAGAAAGTCATGTTCCATGGGTGGCGTTATCCAGTGCTGGTTCTTCAAGGTGACACAATATGCCAATAGAATTGCAGTGATTATCCATGTTTTTATCCATCTTTTCCTCTTTTGGGGAAGGAAGGTAAAATTCTGCATTTGATTCTCATGTCTCCAAGCATGACTGGAAAAATAACTGGACTGCTTTTGCTAGTACCGATGGATGTAATTCCTTCACAACAGGACTTTGGTTTTTCCTGACCCTTGGTGTGGCTCAGTTTGAAAGGTATTGGCTTTATCATCTCCTTATTCATTCCAAAGTGTCCTGTCCATATGATTTTCAGGAAGAATCCCTATTAAAGGACCAGGGAAGTGTGGGAGACAGTTCCCAGTCAGCTTTGCCAGCATCTATACAGTGGGAAAACTGGTGCTATTTCAGTTCCCCTGTATGAAGACAAAATCAGTTCAATCCCAGCTCTGAGYTGTGGAAAAGCAGGGAAATAGTTCTGTAACTGAAATACCACGAGCTGACACCTATTTGTAAACATTGTCCTTGCAAAGTTTCCAGGGTCTGGGTAGACCCAAATACCTGAAATTGAAACTAGTTAGGTGAAAGTAAAATTGACTCCRTTAAGTGTCAGTTTTGTTCCAGCTGTGAGAAACCAAGCTTTCAATTGATGTGTTACATAAAGTTCCAAAGCCTCCTTGTACTCTTTTTTTCCCCCCTTTTCTTTTCCCCCAGAGGCAAATAAAAATAGACTGTGTTGTGAGTCAGTTAAAGGAATAGTTAATAATACATTAATAYCTCTTTGTGTTGAAAAGTTTCCTCTTTCTTTTTAGTAACTGTTTGGATGGTGAAATCAGAGAGGGATGGAAATGTACAAATTGATTTCTGATGGCAGAGTTATTCCTTCAAAATATAATGGGGAAAAATTGGGAATGAATTTTGTTGAGTTACTGGAAAAAAAAATCAAGTTAATAGAACGACTAGTTGACAGTACCATAGCTAAATAATTTTAGTGATTGCATGGAACCTGCCAGTGAAACTTTTAAATCCTGGTGCCCCAAAAACTTGTTGTTCACTGCTTTTGTGGTTTCCTGACTTCAGACGTATTTCATTCCAAATCCCCTTTCCCTCTATGGGTTCGACTCATAATTTGTTCTCCTGTGAACTCTCTAAATTGCTGATAACTCCTCATTGACTTTGGGCCTGTTGCAGCATCCAGCATCCACTTCATAGATGGAGCAGTTTTGTGCTCATATTATCAGTTTGCTGTTTAAACTCAGGGAAGGTGTAAAAGAGGAGAGAAATATTGTCAGGGAAGTGACTGTGTCCTCAGATCCATATTTTCCTGGTCACTGAGTTCCTTCACACTGATCTCTGCTCTGTCTGGCTGTAACTATAGCTGTCTCCCCACTAATAACTGTATAACCACATACRTTCTTGTTTTTAAATGCAGTTTTAAGAGGACTTGTGCATTAAATACATAGAGGGTGTGTGTGTGGTCACAGACAAATCAGCTCCCATACACTCTTTCAAAATCTGATTAATACTGGAAGCTCAGTAACTTTCCAGGATCATGTCTGATTCTGGCATCTTTATTGTTATTCTTTCCAACTTGTGGATAATTAGGCGTTAATTTAATGCTATGCCAGAGTTAGTGTTTGAAATACATTGATTTTTTTGGTAATGTTACAAGATCTTGGTAGTTTTCATTTCTATAGAAGTTATTCAAAATACTACAAATACTGTGTCAGTGTTGTGGAATAACAGTTTAATGCACATTTTTCACCATGATCAGATGTTCCTTAGCTTAGAATTCTGTGCTGTTGTACTYGGGGTGACTTTCCTGTCAATGTCAGAGTGTGCCTTCAGAAACTGAGATTGTTGTGGCAGGCCCTGTGCAGGAAAAGGAACATTCCTGCAAATGCTGAATGTGTGTGATTGCACTTATGGATCTCTSTCTTCCCAATAAAATGAGATTTTTCATGGAATCCCAGAATGGTTTGGGTGGAAGGGGCCTTAAGGTTCATCCAGTGCCACCCCTGCCATGGCAGGGACACCTCCCACTGTCCCAGGCTGCTCCCAGCCCCAATGTCCASCCTGGCCTTGGGCACTCAAAGGGATCCAGGGGCAGCCACAGCTTCTCTGGGCACCCTGTGCCAGGGCCTGCCCACCCTCGCAGGTAACAATTCCTGCCCAATATCCCATCTGGCCCTGCCYTCTGGCACTGGGAAGCCATTCCCTGGCTCCTGTCCCTGCAGCCCTTGCAAATTGTCTCTCTCCATGGTTCCTGTGGGCTCCTTCAGGCCCTGCAAGGCCACAATGAGCTCAGCCCAAAGCTTCTCCTGTCCCAGCTCTCCCAGCCTTTCCTCCCAGCACAGCTGCTCCATCCCTCTGACCATCCTGCTGCCTCCTCTGGGCTCTCTCCAGCAGCTCCACGTCCTTCCTGTGCTGGGCCCCAGGRCTGGAGCAGCTCTGCAGGTGGGGTCTCACTTGAGCAGGGCACAGGACAGAATCCTAATCCCTTTCCTGCTGCTCAGGCTGTGGAATCAGCCCGGGCACARGGGGTTCTGGCCTAAGAACACCCACATTGAGCTTCTCACCAGCCAGCACCTCCAGTCCTCCTCCCCAGGGCTGCTCTCTGTCCATTCTCTCCCAGCCTTTGTACTTGGTTTTCCCATCCCAGATGCAGGACCTTCTCTCTTGGCCTTGGTGAACTCCATGAAGTTGTCATAGTCCCACCTCTCCAGGCTGTCCAGGTACCTCTGCATGCCATCCCTTACCTCTGGTCTGTGTCCTCCCCACACAGCTCTGTCACTTGCTGAGTGTCCTTGGTCCCTCCTCCCTGTCACTGGCAGAATTGTTGAACTTTTGCCGGGGTCAAGCTCTAACCAAAGGCTACAAACTTTCCTTGCTCTTTGCCTGAAAATCAGAAGCAGTTGTAGATACAGTGCTGGGTAGTAATAACTACCCCTTAACCTYTCAGTTACTATAGCTTCGCTTAGAATGACTCTTGTAGCTCCTCAAACTTTTTGTGGTGGTTTATTATTTTTAATAAGCTTAGCATATACTTATTAATTATAAAGCCTAATTATAAACTTAATTATAAAGCTTAAATTCTAAGTGAATTGATGTCTTTTGTGAACTATCTCTTCTAAAGACTGTCATAAATCAGTCAGTTGAAGTCTGAATGAAAAGAGTCTAAGATACTCTCTTACACAGGTGAAGTTTTTGTAAGGACAATTAAGAATAGCTTTTGTTTGTGTTGTAATAATCAAAGACTTTTCTTGGGATCTGATTTCCATTTTGGTTTGTGTTTACAACATGGAGTAAGTACTATTCTTTCTGTGTCAGATTTCCCGACTTGGAGATCCYTGACCATTCCTCATGTGCTCCCCTACAGCATTTCTGGGACAGCCTTGGGGAAATCCATGTATTTGTGGTTTGGGTTTTTTTCTGCTAAATAAAAAAGGTTGGGAGTTATTGTAATTATTGTAATTTGATAGTCTGCTCTACAAAAGCTAAGTGATAGGRAGTCTAAAACTAATAATCTGGAGGTGTGAATGGAAATGATTTCTCTGCTGTGGTCCTTCCAAGAAGGTTGATCTTTTGTCCTTGTAGGGTTGATTTGGGGGATGTTCTCACCTCTGTTTTCCACAGCACATGGCCACGATTGCATTGCAGTGTCCATGTGAGTCTTGCAGTCTTTGACCCATCACAACATTCATTTATGTATCTCTGTGGAGTTAAATTAACCAGAGTCATGTTCACAGCATGGACATTTTAAAACTTTATGAGCTCAGTGTTGAAACCTTGAGAAATCCAGTACACAGGTGGAGACAGATGGAGTGCAGGCTCTGCRCTGCCTTCCTTGGTGGTTGTTAACAACTCTGACTGCTTTGGGTCTCATTCTGGAGTCAAGAGGACTTTGCTGCCTGYGATGGGCACCCGAAACTTACGGAAAACTTTTCTTTTGTAAGAAACCGCTAGAACTGGACACAGATTTCCAAACCTGGGTGTGAGGGCTCTACCCAGTGCCCATTTACTTGATTACTGCCACAAAGTAAACCCAAACTCCAAGCTTTTGCTAAAATATTTCCATCTAATTTATTGCAGAAGCCAATAAAGCAAGGAAAACCAGTTGGCCAAGTTGTGGTGTTATCAAGTTCTCTCTTATGAACCTTGGTTTAAAAATCCCACTTTTTCCTGTTTTTATTATGAAAATAAAGGGTTGTGTAACTATTGTATAATGATTATATTGCACCTGCATAGAGCAAGCATTTAATTCTGGTTTTCTGTTGGATGTTCTTAATCAGCACCCAGTTATTTCAAGAGAAAACAAGTTCTGCTTAGAGTTCGCAAGGTTCCAGTGTTGTATCTTGAAATCACCTYTCTCCTGCAAAACTTCAAAAATGCCACTTGGATTGAATGGATATGCTTTAAAATCTGTTTCAGTTTAGCTGTTGTTATAATGAAGTGAAATCTAAAAGATGGAGTGTCACAGGCCCACTGAGCTCCATGTTTTGTGTGTGGAGGAAGGAATGTCCATATGTGACAAAATGACATTTTTCCGAGGTCTCCTGAAGCTCTGCCAGCATGCACGTGGTGCTTGGCGTTTGGAAACACAGGAGATGAGCKGTGACCTCTGAGCAGGCTGGGCCCTGTTCGGTGTGGGGTCTGCCAGGGCAGGGTGTGGGACTTCGATTTCACAGTGCAAAAAGGCATCTCAGGGAGCTTCCTAAAACATCTGAAAATAAAGGAAAGAGCAGYTTCGAGTGGTTCATGTCATTAAATCTCCTGGTACTCAGAAGTTCATGGTAGACTGACATTCTGGAATACAGSAGGGTTTGTGTCATGGTGTGATTTGTTTGGGGTATTTTCCTTTCTTTTATTCCCCCCTTTCTGTCCAATGTAATAACTTCCAGTTCTTGAATCAGGAATATGTTCTGATTGAGAKCAGTAAATAATTTTGTGTGTATGTGTGATAGATTTCCTCAGCCTTAGTTTATATTTGCTATCCTTTAAAATGTAATTCTAAAGTCTGCTAAGAGAGAAGGGGGACTTAATTTACCTTCCTTATGTCACTCTTCATTTTCTAAATATTTACCATTGCTTTTTTTCTAACTCAAAAATATTATCCCAGGCCTACATAGTATAACACACTATTTTGTAATACTGTTGGCCTCATTCCTTTGTTAAGATTTTGAGTCTTGTAGTTGTTACCTAATTTTATTGAAATGTGAGAATATGTGATCATTTCTATACAGGAGTTTGAATATGGGATGAAGAATTGAATGTTTAGACTTCCATATTTGAAGAAAATATCCCTTGGTATTTTCTGATACAGGTTTCTTTAACTGTTTTGCAACTACYTTCTTCCTCTGGACCACTGCTACTTCAAAAASCRGATCTTAATTTTCATCTTTGTATGYTTTTTGTTTGCATAAAACAAAAGAATCTGAGGTCTGTGGTTTGAGGTGAGGCTGAAGCTCAAGATACATTTTTAGCAATCAGACAGTGGGTCCAAAATGCAGTTTCTTGTTTCATGTTAGTCATTATGTGTGTTCTGAAACCTCTGAACTCCCAGCTTGACAGTGCCAAATACATAAACTTCCTTGATGTATTTGAGAAAACAGGTATGGATTATAGTCCATCCGTTGGAAGCATGGGCTTCCTTCTAACATTTCAATCTTGTTGTCTCTGTAGAGTTACATTTGGCTTTATTTGTTATTTTGACAAAAATTCCCAAACTGAGTCAAGCACTCAAGTGTTGACAAAAATGGGAAAACTATCTCTTGCTGTTGGTGGTCTGAACTATCTTTTGTCATGTAGTAAATACATAAATCTAATTTTTTTAGATACAAGTTGATAATTGCTCCCTGTCCAGACCCTGCACTTGGTTTTAGGTTTGTGACTTTCTCATGTCACATTTTAGTACCTGGATCAAGTAAATCAAATTACTTTTGATTTCTTAAATTGCTGGATTTTTCTAGCATCTTGAGGAAGACTGAAGTTTTTCAGTGATTGGAATCTTAACATACAGAAAAACCCCATCCACCCAAACTTTCTGTATCCTATTGACAGCCTGACCTAAGGCACTGAGGTCTTGTTTTTTTGGGGTGAGGAGAGGGGATTCAGGGATTTGTGGCATTTTGTAGAGCTTCATGTTGCTTTCCATTCACACAGCCCGAGATAAAGAGCTCCCTGAGCTGCTCTCCAGCAAGGGAGGGAAAGCCAAAAGGTGAAGTGACAGCCCAGAGTCACCCGGTGAGTGCCCAAAGTCACCCAGTGACAGCCCAAAGTCACCCAGTGACAGCCCAAAGTCACCCGGTGAGTGCCAAAGTCACCTGGTGAGTGCCTAAAGTCACTGGGTGACACAGTGGGTGGAGCTGAGCTGAAGGGTTTCCGTGTGTGATGCATTAATAGCAGGATGCTCTTTGCATTTGCAGTTTCATTTGCCTGGAGTTTGTATTCCGAGTGCTTTGTAACTTTGAGAAGCAGCCTCTTAAGGTTGGAGAGTGACTCAGCACATCCATATAGAGGTCTGCTCAAGGAACTTAGGATTTRGTCAGAAATTTGGGGGAATTAGAGYTTGAACTCATTTTTCCCAAATGGAGTTTTTCTTAAAAAAATGATACTTCTTAATTTGCAATCTCTTTTCCCATTTGATCCACGTACCTCAATTTTGGAGWAAGTGATGGGGTATTTCAGTAAATATTATAATTTTAGGAATAGTGACATTAACTGGACAGCTTATTTTCTATGTGCTCTCCTCCTGGTGCACATGAGAAGCATCTGTGCAATGAATAAACATTCATACACATGAATATCACTGAATATGACATTTATACAGCTTCCATATGGAAGGGGAAGGAGGCATGTATGGGGTTTGCCCAGTTTGTGTGATGGAAACATGGAATMATGGGATGGTTTGGGTTGGAACAGACCCTAAAGATGGTCTCGTTCCAATGGCCTGCCATGGGCAGGGACACYTTTCACTATCTCAGGTTGCTCCAAGCCCCTTCCAGCCTGGTCTTGGACRCTTCCAGGRATGGGACATCCACAGCTCTATCTTAACCAGTCCAGCAGCTTCAGCCTTCCTGGCAGGGCTGAGTTCTCAGCCTTGGGGAATGACCAGTCTGGGGAACAGCGAGAGGTTTACCTGTGCCAGTGCCCACTGGGTGTGTGACCCACCCTTTTCTGTGCTTGAGTTTGCTTGGATTTTATGAGGGAAAATTGGTTAAATGCCTTAATATTACTCTTTTACAGTAATAACTTGTTCAAGTTTCAGCCGACCAAACTTGTGACAGAGTCCTGAGACTCTGCTGGTAGTGCTGGGAGTGGAGGGAGGCAAAGTGGTTGGAGCTGGGGAATAAGGATTGGAACTGTTGGTCTTCTGCTGCTACACCCTCTTAAATTTGGGGGAATTTGAGAAGACTTTGCTGTCTCTTTTTCATCCAGATCAGTTCAGTCTTCTAGAATGAGATAAGAGCATAGGCTGATCCATAATTCCAGTGCTCGGAGGCTTCTGAAGGGCAGCCCAGCAAGAACAGGATATTCAGAGAAAAACACAAGCAACACTGATTTTGTCCCCCTTTTTCTATCCACCCACCCAAATTTCTCCGTGTTTTTTCGGGGCTGTTGAAAATGACCTTGCTCTCCCCAAACCTGTATCTATGCCCAAAGAAGTGAAAAGGTGAAAAGCTGGTTTTGCATTTCATCTGTGAGGGGTGAGCGCGAGCGTTAACCTGATGGTTACAAGTATTGGCAACCTGATGGGAAGTTCCTGCACAAGCTGTAGAGTCAGGGAAGTGCTTAGAGGGAAGTTGTTGGAAGAGTTGTTCCGAGGCAAAGAGTGCAACCAGGAGTTCTTTGAAGGCACTGACCCCTTCAGCAGCTTGCCTTCCCTCTGGCTGCCTGTTCCCACCTGCTTTGTGTTGGCACAGCTGTTTGTAAGCCCAACGAGTGAATCAGGCTTGCAAAGTGAGTCGGCTGAAATACATAATTTTATATTTTTAACATTGGGGTGTGTGCGGGGGTGGGGAGTCGGGTTACTCTGCTCCAGCTCAGGTCCCAGAGCCGGCAGACGGCATTTGACAGGATAATGGAATGGCTGTGTGGGTGGACAGGAACAGGGTGCTTGCAAGGGGCAGGGCTTGGTTAACTGCCTCTGATAGCACTGACACTTAATGGAGAACATCATTCCCAGGAATTCTTCCAYCCCTCCTGTAGTAAATCTTCCCTCTGTCAGGCTGTCCCCTTCTCRCTCTGCCTCTCTGACTTTCACTTGCTGTCTCAAACTTGCCCGCTCTCTGCTTGGCATTCCTGCTCAGATGCTGCCCTGTGTGTGCACTCCCAGCACGCRCTACCACAGCCTTAACTTGGGAGTGAGTTCTGGCTCCAAATCTGCTTGGTCCTGATGCTTCTCTTCTTGCTCTTTTCCCTTGTGCTTCTCCTCGAGTTCTTCCTCACTCTTTTAACAATTTTCTAACTTCTGCTTGTGCCCTTTTGTCACTTGCTCCATTGCTYGTTCTTTCTCCTTTCTCTTCCCCCACAGGAAAAATTCCCCATTTTAAAGACTAAAACCACTGAAGTACCCCCACGTTTTCAATTTCCTATCCATTCCCTCCAAAACATTACCAAAAACCAGTTCAATGAACAGGTTTCTTCTCTATCTCATTCACTTCTGAATTTTTACTTGAATTCTGTATTKCCTTAAGGTAGATATACACAGAATGTCTTGTTCCTTTTTGGACAAACTGAAAGATGAGTTGAAGTTCCCRAAGTTAATGTTCTAGTGAAAGGTGTTTTCGCTGTCTGTGTAAGTTGTGAGTAGAACCTACTGATACCAGATGCCAAACTGTGGAGTGTAGATGCTTTGTTTTAATTCCTGCTCTACAAAGGAGACATAAAAAAAAAGTTTATATTTTTATAAAAAAATTGTTTCTATTCCACACAGCCACCAACTGGGCCAGTTAAAAACCAACCTACCAACTCCTTTARAAACGATACTTTCTTGGTCTCTTAAGTAAGTGACCAGTTTCATATCCATGTACTCAGATAACCCAACGTTTTCGCTCAAATTATTTAAATCTTGTTGATAATTATTTA